>NC_036256.1:3709580-3772959 GCF_002742605.1 Olea europaea var. sylvestris | reverse complement strand
TATATATATATATATATATATATATTGATGAAAAATATATATCGATGGTAGTCACTCATTGTTTCACTTATACTAAAAGCAATTCTTGCATTCAAGAAATAGAATATAAAGGGCGTCTGGAAACCAGTGTGGTATGTGGGTGGTGACCACCATTGTTGTCCAAAATATCCTATATTTAAAAAAAAAAAAGAAAAAAAAGGAAGCAATCAAATATGAAGAATAGAAATTAATCATGAATCATTATTAAAAAAAATAATAATAATAAAATTATTGGACAGGAGACAACTTTTTGCTTATATTAGCACTAGTACATGTTCAAAAAAATATTTAATGCAAGAAAAATTCACAAATTTTCTTTACTATCTTCCCCAAATTAAAAAATAATAATAATAATAATAAATAAATAATAAAAAGGGTTCATCATTGAGCTTTTAATTTTTTATGGGGCTCAAGCCACTATCTAGGTAGCCTTGGACTAGGATTAGACTTGAGTGTTCTCGTGACAAAGTATCAATGTAGATGAAATTAATCGGCGGTATTATAGTCATGTTAAAGGATGTTGCAACAGAATTTGCCTACTACACACTCATACATTTAGCACATTATTTGGTTCTATCAGTACTTTGTTTTGAAGTAGTTTGAGTAGCTTCCAAGTACACAAATTCTCCCTATGGAAGAGAATCCAATGCTGCCTTATTTATTTCTTAGCTAATTTCCTTCTCACCATGGAAAGAGTATCCAATGCTCCATTTCCCATTATCTGCAATAGAAATATGAACAAGGGCTGTGTTATATGTACACGGGCGCTTACACTCCTCTCACAAGGAGGGGGCGTGCATTTTTTTATTGGGGCACGGACCCCCTTCTTGTGAGGGACGTGTACAAATAACAAATTTCATATGAACAATTATTTGAACCTAGATACTTAAAATAGTTATTATAATTATACAATACAGTCGATAGATATGATTATACTTAAAAATATATATATATATTTTTAACATAAATCTATTTTCTTTTATTTATATATGGTCTTCCACAATTCAACTTAAAAAATACGTCCATAAATATGTGTCCACATTCAAGTCTCGAAATTTTGAATTCTTAATGTAACGAATAGAAATATATTGAAAATAATGCACATTTTTAGGAATCCTAATGTTTATTTAGTCAGCTTATTAATTTATTTATATCATTGGATTATACAATACAAAAGTTACCAGTGTGATAATATATTTAGTAATTAAAGAAAGAACAAACAAAACATTAACAATTGTAACAAAAATAAATACTAGCAAATCCGTGTCTGTGTTTACACAGTATCCTTAAAACAGATTCGTATTCCTATCATAAGTGCTTGAGAGTTAGTTGTGTCTTTCAGAAAACGACGGAGAAACCAATTAACTAAATGAAAATCGACACATAAACATAGTTAAAGCAGACAAATTTAGGGTAAACTGCAGTTTTTCAAACAATAATTTAGGCAATTTGCTAATATAATTGATTAGAAACTTGGGGAGCTTCTAAGACAAAGTGGAGACAAATTGCATGCTGTAATTTCCACTCTCAAGAACCCTAAAAAACAAACAAAAGCACACATATCTAAGATTTCATAGTTAAAAATTCCTAGGGCTTTTGTCCTTTTTCCTTTTCCTGATTTTTTTGCATATTCATTTGTCGGGAATAGGACAATTATGCATTTAAGTAAAATGTTAATTTAATCAGAATCTTCGATCAAGTGGATCATTTGCATTTAAATAAACAAGTAAACACCTGATCAAATCTTGTACTCAATTTGCTCACAATTATTTGTCTTTACGAATGAACGTTCCTTTCTTTTTCTATGTAAACTAAAATATAAGCATCTTAATCGATCACATATAAACCAATCAAATCTGAATTAAACATGAATAACCTTCGAGCATTCAAGAATATGAGCTTGACAATGGGAACGTAAGCCTAAAAGGCTTTTGGTCAACACGAATACACTAAAGGCCCTTCTACAATACTTTTAAAAAGTCAAAAAGTGATTAAAAAGATGTTTTTAAACATATTTGATAATATTTTGGATGTACTTGTTTTAAACTTCATTTGAAAAAACCCTTCTACCAAAGTAGAAGTAATAAACAAAAGTTCTGTCAAACTAATAATAAAAGGATGGTGCAAAGCAATAATCCTGGAGACTAACAATGAGTTAGTTCCTGAATAGTCATCGAATTCTTCTTAAAGTTTTCACGGGTCCACAAACTTAAAAACATCCCCTGTTGGTCACTGAACTTTGAAAATTGGCCCATCTATAATTGCATAAATGATGCTTGCAAAATTGGAAGAATTTGATGACGTGTCTAACGATGTCGTTTACATGGCGCGTCATTGTAATAAAAAGATGCTAAATCACAAAGGTGCATCATTAGTGAAAAAAAAAGTGTGGTTGCCAAAAAACGTTTTTTAACGAAAATAATAATAATAATAATAATAATAATAATAATAATAATAATAATAATAATAATAATAATAATAATAAAAAAAAAACACCCAAACTGCTGTAAAATATAAGTTTATTAGTGTTTAGAGGTGAATGACAATCATAACCCTATAGCCCTAAGAATAATTATTGTTGTATCCCTGATTCTGTCCTATAAATACATGGTTTTGGTTCTCAATAAAAACACACACATGTCTATTGACTTTTCTCTATTCTCGTCTCTTTTCTTCACGTTTATAACATGTTATCAGCACGATAACTTAATTTTTCAAAATTTAGTGAAGGTAATAATTTTTATAGACATGAATATTTATCACGTGTACCAAAATTAATTTGGTAGCATGTGAAATATTTCAATAGACACATGCATCATAACAAGATTGCTTCTTCTTTTCTACTTTTCATAGACATGCATATTAATTCTAATTCACGTTTGTATGTGTACTCTAAATACATGTTAATTCACGTTTTTTTATTCACACACGATCATTTTTTCCACATATTATTCAATATTAATTCTGTCTTTTGAATCTGTTACATATTAGTTCTATCTTTAATTTCTATATGTGTGAAATTCACATATATGTTTAGTATCTTTTGCATGTTAGTAAAAGATTTAGCCAGTAAATGATTTAGCCAATTTTGTTAACTTCTATGTATGGAGTTTCTTTTGCTTAATGCATGTTTGGTAATTAATTTCTATATAAATTCATATCCAGGGCCGGACCTGTGTTTTGTAAGGCCCGAGGCGAACTTCAGCAAGCAATTAAATTTTTTTTCCATTTATAAGAGATTTAAAGAACTAAATTTATTAACTTAAAATCAAAAAATAAAACAAAGAAAATGAAATCAAATGGCAATGTGAAAATGTTCCAAAATTGATGACCCAATCACAGTTCACACCTTTTAATAAAAGATTAAAAGTACTCAAAAATTACTCACCTTAGAACAATTGCTCACTTCACTTGCTGTTAGATTACTTGAACAGTTAAACAAGGAAGACCCTGCACAAGAAGATAATGGAGATAAGGCTGACAGAATCTTAGATCGAAGTTGTGTTGAAATTAAACCATTCACCACAAACCAATTCGAGTGAAAGATCAACATAACAACCCAATAGATTAAAGCATGATTTTACACAAATATATCAGATATCTTCCAAGTTTGGTGAGTCGGTGACATTAACATAGAATATGACAGATCACATGGTTTGATACTCGTAGAAAATGAAATAATAACAAAAACCGAAGTAATACCCATTTTGAATCTCACCCAAAACAAAAAAAAATTGAATTAATAACATTACAGAAGAAGCATTCCATTCCATCTCGTTGCCGACGGATTTTGGGGGAAATAAATTACTTACCAATGATTTCGAAAATAGACCGGAAAATGCGTGACTTCAGATTTGTCGACGCCCGTCGCCGATTGAATTTTGCAGCAAGGAGAATCTGCAATTTGTGGACTCGTTGTGGAACCGTGGAGAGATGATGTAGATTAGAATATTTGCAGTTGGGCTTTAAAACAAAAAACGTAAAAAAATAATAATAATAATAATAATTATACAACTAATTTTGGGCCCCCCAATATGCTGGGCCTGAGGCAGAGGCCTCTTGAGCCTCTCCTCAGGTCAGGCTCTGTTCATAACATGTCTATATGATAATTAAATATTTTTAGATATTATTCTATGAACTTCAAATTAAGAATTTATCATCTTGTTGTTCCAAAAGTAGCACAGCATTATAATTAATATTCCAAAAGAATATCAATTATATATTTATCTATTATAAATAGTTCGTTGTTGCTCATAAAGTAACACAACATTATTAATATTTTAGAAGAATATTACTTACTTATAAAGAGTATGATATTATAAGTTCAATATTTCAAAAGAATATTGACTCAATGCTCTTGAAGAAACATAATTTAAATTATAGTTATTTTAAATGAATATAATGTTGATGTTCTCGAATTAACGCAACACACCTTATATAAATATTCAAGAAAAATATTTCATTGTTACTCGTGTAGGGTATAAATTTTATTATTTAGCTTGAAAGATAAATTGAATCGTTAATATCAATATTCCAGAAGAATATTGTATTGATGCTCTTGAATATTATATGTTTCGTTATGTTCCTAAAGGAAGCACATTATATATATATATATATATAAAATATTAAAAAATTGTGTTGGTGTTCTTGAAGAAATACAATGTTTTAATATTTTTAAAAAGAATATTAATTACTCCAAAAAAAATATGATATTATAATTTCAATATTCTTCAAGAATATTGATCGATTATATGTAAAATTATGAATTAAATTACACTATTTATTTACAAGTTCATTTTTCTGCATATGTATTTAGATATTGATGTTCTAGTAAGATCTTATTGCTCTTAAAGAGCATAATGATATAAGATCTAATATAAAATTATGTTTTTACTTCTAAAGAGTAAATCCTTACATAATTATTACTGTAAACAATAATATATTATTGCTCCTAAATATCGATCTATTATTCTTGAAGAAGTAATAGTAAAATATAATGTGATATCAAGAATATTGATATATTGTTCTTGAAAAAGTAATAGTAAAATATAATGTAATATCAAAATAGCACATTATAATTTTCATTAATATTCTATTTAGATCTTACTTGCTTTCGAAAAGTATAATTACATATAATATAATGTAAATTATATTTTTAGGCTCAAAGAGTAAATTAAAATTGATTGCTCACAAAGAGTTTGAATTATAATTTTCAATATTTCAAAAGAATATTGACATATTGCTTTTGAATGAGCAATAATAATAATAATAAAATATAATATGCTTTTAAAGTAGCACATGTTTCGAAAAATATATTATTTTGAATTCATGTTTATCCCTAAAAGAAAACATATAACTAATGTCGTTAGAACATTGATTAATTTGACTACTTGAATGATATATGATTATATAACATTTAATCATATTTTTCGAGATTAAATAATTGAATTATATATTATATTGAACCAAAAGTTCAATTTGATTTTATTATTTGGCATGACCAGTTGGACCATCATTGGATTAATAATTATGCGAAAATAAAAATTTTTAATGGATATTAATTAAAGAATCGGAAGATTTTTCAATCCAATAAATTCCTATATATTATTTGTTGTCTTTATTGACAATTGATCATTAAACATCGTTAGCTAAAAAAATAATTGAATTCCCTATATTTTTGAAAATTAATTAGGATGATATATGGATCTCGTCGCCCACCATGTTAATCATCTAAGTATTATTTGTATCTAATAAATTTGACATAAATATTAGATGATTACATGGTATTCGTAACCTGAAGTTTTGCGAACTTATTGCTCAAGTTATAAGTATAATTTTCAAATTATATAATCAAGACTCTGTCTTGTTAATGTTAGTGGGCATAAATCTCAACATTTTAATAAATGTTAGTTGAGATGTCGATAAATAGTTTAACACTATTGTTTGTTAAAGACCTCTAATTAATTTAATTGTGAATAAAGTATTTCTCATTTTTATTTAGGAAATTCTATTACGCATCATGCCAAAATCACAGTTCTCCATATTATATTCAGCTTATGATTAGATCCTACTTTTTCTATCTAATTACTTTTTTTGGTGTAATATATCACTACTATATAAAAAGGGCAATGTTTCACTACTGTAGAAAAAATAGTAGATTCTTCCATTTTGTCTCACTGTAACTTTTTTTTATTGAGAAAAAGCAACGACGTTGTTTATCTTACGTGTTTGATACAATGATTTTGTTGCTTTTCCTCGATTTACGCAGCGTGGAGGATTATGGCATAGAGCCCTCTTTACTCTTTCTCTATTTTTGCACGCTACAGTCATGCCTCTCTATTTCTCCACATTAATTCAAGAGTAAAATGTGAATTCCAGAAATATATGATTGAAAATATGTTTGAAGAAAAATAAATTTTAAAAAAATGAAGACCAAACATGTTAACAAATAAATATATTTATTTTTCGAAAAATGAGTTTTTATTACTATTTTATTTTTATCGTGAAATGATTCTAATCTTAATATGTTAGATTATGTTTCAAAATTACATAATCTATCAAATATAATTTTTAAAATTAATTTTTATAAAGTAATATGTTTTTATGAATCTTTTTTTTAAGATTAAAATTATTTCATGATAAAAATGAAATGGTAATAAAAACCCATTTCTTGAAAAATAAATATATTCATTTGTTAACATGTTTGGTCTCCATTTTTTAAAATTTATTTTTCTTCAAACATATTTTCAATCATATATTTATGGAATTCACACTTTTGCTCTCAAATTAACCCCCTCAATAAATTATTATTTAAACGGTTCGTAAAATTTTGATTGATATTATTTTTTGGTCAACCAAATGGTTACTATATACCTTTTATGTACATATATAAAAATAATATTTTTATTTAAACTTACTTATGTGCTCAAAAATAAACTTTTTAAAGATACATGGTTGATAGCGTGAGAAAATGGTGAAAGATATAGTGTGGGGAAATAGAGAAACATGATTGCAGCATGTAAAAATGGAGAAAAGTAAGCCTCCATTATTTTATGTATTTTTATTTTAAGAATATTAAAAAAATTAACTTGATTAAATGAAATTAAATTATTGTACTGAGAGCCAATGAAGGAAACAAAAAGTAAAAAAATGCACGTTGAAACCTCCGTATTATGGAGGCTTTGCTCCATAATATTTTTTTTATTTTTTTAATATATACTAATTTTTTTAATGTTGTTAGCATGATGCGTGTGTGGTCTATTTGTCAATTACCATAAACAAAATTGTTCACAAAATGCAAAAAATAAAAATGCATAATAAATCTTCTTATTTCGCTAATAAAATTACAATTTTTATTTTTTTTTACAAATACATAAAAAATCATTTTTATTTTCAACAAAAAAACACATTTAAAAATTAACAATTTCATAACCACTTTTTTTTTTTAATTTTCGAAAATACAATTATAAAAAAAGAAACAATATTGAATTAAAACATTTAATATTTAAAAAATTCAATATTAAATAAATTTTATACATTTATAACAAATTATAAATCAATACCGTATTTGCAGGCAGTTTACCGTATATGCTGCCGACCGTATTTGCAAACAACTTACCGTATTTGTACTTTATCTTATTTTGTACCTTACCGTATATGCTGCCTACCGTATTTACAACTTGTTGTATTTTTATATACCGATTTTTGCACTTACAAATACCGAGAATGCAGAACACCGTACATTCACTTACCAAATCGAATTTCAAAAAAAAATTTAGATTTTTATTTTTTCAACATAAGTATAAAATAAATTTTAAATATATATGAAGCACAAAATATAAATACATATGAATATGGTGCCGAGAGAAATCAGTATCGTAGTTTTACGTTACAAATAATTTTTTTTTTCAATTTAAAATTCTTTTTAATTCTTTTCTCTTCAAATTTTTTACTTACAAGTAACTTTTTGTAAAATATTTTCTTTCTTATACTATCTTTATTTTTTAATTTTTTGGGAGGTATGGAAAGTGCGCGTTGCAGTGTTTTCTTACAGTATAAATATTTTTTAATTAAAATTGAAAAAATTAAGTTTTTTCATAAAGAAAAAAGAATTAAAAAGTATTTTAAATCGAAAAAAATATTTATAATATGAATAAAACAAAAATAAATAAATAAATGAGGAAAAAAATATAAAATGAAAAAGAAATCTCCATACATCCTGCGCTAATGTAATGAACCAAACATATACTTCGAATCGTCAACGAATTTTGAAAAATCTACAATTTTGACGCTAATAAAAATACAATAAATACAAAACTCATACAACGCACGTGTCAAATACTAGTGTAAAAAAATGAACACCACAATACACTGAGATGGAAAATAAAGAATGTTGAGAATAAGTACGTAGTTTGAACTATTATTTCAAATGGGTGATTTTTATAACACTGAAAAATGATTGTCAATTTGATTGGACAATTCTCTCAGCATTAGGGGAGGAATTAAGAAATTGAAAATAATATATAAATGCATCATCATATAAATCCTTGTTAAATATCATTCGAATCAGAAGTTAGAAATAGATGTATTTATTGATCAAAGAAATCATCAATATCTCACGCACCAATTTTTAATGTTCCAATACGAATTGATGTCTTAGGGGACAATTTGTTAACATTATATTTCATATATCTATGGCACGCTTGAAGCGTGATGATGTTCGATTATAATACAATAATCTTCAAATGAAAATGGAACAATTAGCAAAGATGGTTTAATTAAGGAGGCATATACTCTTAATAAATATTCAAACATAACAAATTACAAAACCTCAGAAGAGGTTCGGGTACCTAATATGTTGAAAATTGAGATATCTAAATAAGTTATATTACTATGGGAAAAGAAATAGAATCGAACGAGAAAAGAAAAAGTTATCTATAACAATTTTGTACATGATATATAGTATCATATGTGAATCGCGAGGAATCGAAATAAATGCGTCGAAATATATCGGTCAAAATAATGTTTGGCCAAATAAAAGGAGACGCAATCTTAAATTGAGTTTACTAGATAAACACGAAGTTTTTTGGACCTATAGTCAGAAAATCTAAATGTATATACTTTCACGAAAAGGAAATAAGAAAATGAAGTCGCATTGTATAATGCATGACTCTTAATATAGTGAATTTCGCAAAGATCGTCATAGATAAAATCACGAGTTTATATCATGTTATTTTGACGATAGATGAAATTTGAAACACGTGATAATCAATTGATCTGGCGGGATTATTAATGTTATTTTTGAAAGATTTAATATGCATGAAGCATAACTTAAATGATACATGCCCGAGAACCATGTTCTTAGATTATTATATTTGATTAAAACAATTTAGACGTATGTGATATAATCGCCTTAGCAAATATTTGTTGAATGAATGCTATGAAAATGACCATGTCCGCCTATATGTTTTCATAAAGAAAACAAATATTGAATTTGCAATTATGGTTAATGATTTAAATTTAATTGGAACTTCTAAAGAGCTCAACAAAACTACTGGTTATTTAAAAATGAATTTGAGATTAAAGATTTGGGAAAAATCAAATTTTGTCTTGAGTTGCAAATTGAATATTTTCTAGAAAGATTATTTGTTCATCAATCTATGTATACAAAAAAGTTTTAAAACGCTTTTATATAAATAATGCACATCCACTGGCATCAACATAATTGTTCGATCATTTGATGTGAAAAATGATTCATTTCATCCACTTGAAGATGGAGAAAATGTACTTGGTCCTGAAGTATTAGACCTCAGTACAATTGGAGCATTAACTTATCTTATAAATTGCACTCGACTTGACATAACTTTTTTTGTAAGTTTCTTTGTAAGATATAGCTTTACACCAACTCAAAAATATTTGAATAGTGTCAAATATATTTTTCATTACCTAAAAGGTACTATTGATTTGAAATTATTTTATTCTCAAAAGTCAGGATCCACTTTAGTAGGATATACAGATGTATGTTATCTCTCTGTCCCATATAAAGCTAAATCACAAACATGATATATGTTTACACGTGGAGGAATGACAATATCATGGAGATTTGTGAAGCAATCCTTGATAGCAACGTCTTTAAATCATTTTGAACTTATTGCAATCCATGAAGCAAGCCAATAATGTGTATGGTTGAGGACATGACCCATCATATCCAAGTATCATGCGGGTTAACTCCAATAAAATATAGCTAACGGTTTTGTATGAAGACAATGCAGCTTGTATTGCACAACTCAAAGGAGGTTATATTAAAGGTGACAAGACGAAACATATTTTTCCAAAATTCTATCATACACATGAGCTTCAGAAGAGTGGCGACATTGATATCTAACAAATTCTCTCAAGTGACAATGTGGCCGATTTATTCATAAAAATATTGCCAACATCTACATTCGAAAAATTAGTTCATAATATTAGAATGCGTCAACGCAAACATCTTCAGTGATCAACATCAGAGGGAGTAGCTGTACTCTTTTTCCTTCGCTTAGATTTTGTCCCACTGGATTTTTCTAACAAGGTTTTAATAAGGCAACATTTATTTTTAGTACTCCAAAATAACTGTACTCCTTTTCCTTCGTTTGATTTTTTTTGTCCCATTGGGTTTTTTCTTCAAATAAGGTTTTAATGAGGCAGATATTTTATAATGTGTCATTCAATGGAAAGTGTTTTAAAAAGTATGTTTATTAGGGTTTAAAGGTGAATGACAATTATATCCCTGTAACCCTAAAAATAATTACTATTGTATCCCTGATTCTGTCCTATAAATAAAGGGTTTTGGTTTTTAATAAAACACATACAAGTCTATTGACTTTTCTCTGTTTTCTTCTCTTTTATAACACAAACCACTTTTTTAACCACAAAAAAAGGAAAGAAGTTTGAACTCGCCCCCAAAATCCTCAATTCCCACGATCCCTAATCTTCCAATTCAAACATACCCATAATTCTTCCTTTACATTTTCCCCAAATCACAAGAACCCAAATTCTAGGGTTCATCCACACTGCAAGTCCTCTCTAGAAATAGTTAGTCTTCGGCAACCAGCTAATCACCGTAGTCAAAGCCTTATATCGCCCTCCCCAAACTGATTATCACCTCTACGTGCACGAGAAAATCATCTTTTTGAAACTAAAAATGGTCTCATCCACCTACAACAGAAGTTGCCCACGTCTCCATGAAATTTGAGACTGCGTCTCTATCGATTGAAAGATCTCATCTTCGTTGAAATATTTTAATGATTTTGAATTAGTCATTAGGATTAATTAGGTTGTTGCTACATTTTTGAATAATACCTATTGTTTAGGACACGTTGTTTACTTTAAACATTTCTCTAGACCTCTCCCATGATTCTTGGAGCTATTGAGATGTGGGTTATTTATTTATTTTATTTATTGTTTTGTAAAGGCTATATAAGTTCCTGTTTTGTAGGATTAATATTATCCATTTTCTTCTCGAATGTTCAGTAACACATAAAAGTAGGGTTTTCAATATCTGGAATCAGTGCTAGGTTAAAAGAACTTGCTTAAAGTCACTTGAGGATCAATAGCCTTTGACGGTGTGCGAAGCAGTAGATGTGGCAGCAGAAAATAGTTTCGTGCAACCTTTAATTCCAAAGCTTGATTGGCACTATGACCATTGGAGCATGCCTATGGAAAACGTTTTACGTCAAAAGAATATTGCGGATTGGTGGAGAATGGAATCCCTGCAGTAGTTGAAGAAGTTGTGATTACTAAAATAGAAAAAAATTGAATGAAGATCTTAAATTGATGGACCTGAAGGCGATAAATTACATTTTTCAAGACATTGATGATTCAATACTAGAGACTATCCTGAAGAAAGATAGTGCCAAAGATATTTAGGACTCCAAAAGCAGAAGTATCAAGGGACTATACGAGCCAAGTGTACACAACTACAAGCTCTTCGAAGGGAATTTGAGGTGCTTCAAATGAACTTGGTGAATCTATGAATGACTGCTTTGTTCAGACTCTCACCATAGCCAACAAATGAGGATTCAGAGGAAAAAAAATGGGAGATGTTACTGTCATTGAAATTTTTTTGAGATTCATGACCTCAGAATTTGACTACGTGTTGTGTTTTATCGAGGAGTCCAACTATGTGGATACTTTATCCATTAATGAATTGCAACGTAGCCTTTTGGTACATGAGCAATGATGAATGCTCATGTGATAGAAGAACAAGTACTCATAATCACTTATGATTATCATTGGACGAAGATGTGGTGGCTTAGAGGAAGAGGAAGAGGTAGACAAAGCTTTAACAAGTCTACAGTTGAATGCTATAACTGTCATAAGCTTGGTCATTTCCAATATGAATGTCCAAGCAAAGTGGAGAATGTAAATGCAAACTATACTGAGGCTATTGAAGAGATGTTACTAATAGCTTACCTGAGTACTAAGGAAACCGATCAAAAGGTATTGTGTTTTCATGACTCGGGGTGTAGCAATCACATGATCAGTCAAAAGGAGTATTTCTCTGATTTTGATGCAAACTTCAAAGAATTTGTAAAGCTAGGGAATAATTCAAGGATGGCAGTAGTGGAAAAGGGTAATGTACAATTGCAAGTCAATGGAGTCATGCAGATGATCACGGGATTTTATTATTATTATTTTTTTTTTGTATCAGAATTGAAAAACTTGTTAAGTGTAGATTAGTTACAAGAGAAAGGGTTTGCAATTCTTATTCAACTTGGGAAATGCAGAATTTATCACCCTAAAAAAGGCCGGATCATAGAGACCGCCATGACATCAAATAGAATGTTCATTTTGGTTGCTCATTCTTAGCCAAGTGAAACAATCTATTTCAACCCAATTGTTGAAGATCTCTCTCATCTTTAGCATTGTAGATATGGCCATTTAAGTCTAAATGGTCTAAAAACTCTCTAGGATAAGAACATTGTACATGCATTGCCACAATTTAAAGCCTCATCAAAGATATGTCAAGAATGTTTAGTAGGGAAGCATAAAAGAGATTCATTTCCAAAGAAAAACACCTAGAGAGCCTCTCAACTCCTTCAATTAATGCATGAGGACATATGTGGACCTATCACACCTATCTCAAATAGCAAAAAAGGGTACATGATCACTTTTATTGATGATTCTAGCCCTAAGATTTGGGTTTGTTTTTTAGTGGAAAAATCTGAGGCCTTTATTACATTCAGAAATTACAAAAGTCGAGTTGAGAAGGAAATAGGTTCAGATATACAAAGCTTGCGTACAGATTGTGGAGGAGAGTTTACATCATGGGAGTTCAATGAATTCTATAAGGTAAATGACATTCGAAGGCAACTAACGACCGCATACACCCCACAACAAAATGGGGTAGCAGAACGTAAGAATCGAACCATTATGAATATGGTTCGAAGCATGCTTTTAGAGAAAATGATTCCAAAAACATTCTGGCTTGAAGCAGTTTAATGGACCGTCCATGTTCTAAATCGAAGCCCAACACTTGCAGTAAGGAATAAAGCTCCGGAGAAGCTTAGAGTGGAACTAAGTCATCAATGGAGTATTTTAGAGTTTTTGGATGCATTTGTCATGCTCATATTCCTAATGCTAGAAGAACAAAACTCAATGATAGTAGTTTGAAGTGTATTTTGCTTGGAGTTGCTGAGGAGTCGAAGGCATGCAGATTATATAATCCAATTTAACAGAAGATCTTGGTAAGCAGAGATGTGATTTTCAAGGATGATGAAATTTGAAACTGGGAAAAGAAGCATGAAGAAACTATTATTGCTGATTTAGAGTAGGGAGAAAGTGAGACCGAGAATGAATCTGATGAAAATTGTATTAGTCAGAAACAAAAACAAAATTAGAAAAATAAGAATGGACAGTTAAATTATTACATGAAGACTCTCCGAACCCCCTTCTGAGGAAAATGATATGGCTCGCTTGGTAATGTTTGCAGCTAGTGACCCTATTTCATATGATGATGTCGTGACGAGTGACAAATGGAGAAAAGCCATGGATTTGGAGATTGAAACAATAGAAAGGATACTTAGGACTTAACCGACTTGCCTATAAGAGGAAAGAAGATAGGATTAAAATGAGCTTTCAAAAATAAATTCAATGAGAATGGAGAAGTTGATAAATACAAGGCACGGCTTGTAGCAAAGGGGTACAATCAATAGCACGAGGTGGACTATCCTGAGGTACTTGCACCTGTGGCTCGACTAGATACAATTCGTGTGATAACTGCCCTTGCAACTCAAAAAACATGGACGAGGTTTTCGTGGAGCAACCTCGAGGCTATGAACGAAAAGGTGATGAGGAAAAGGTATACAAACTGAAAAAAGCTTTATTTGAACTTAAGCAAACTCTATCAGCTTGGTATAGTTATATTGAATCTTATTTCATGAAAGAAAGTTTTGAGAAGTGCCACTATGAATGCAATTTGTTCATCAAGACTAAAAGAGGAGGTAAAATTCTAATTGTGTTTTTATGTTAATGATCTCATTCTTACAGGAGATGATAGGTCCATTATGGATGAGTTTAAAAAATCTATGAAATTAGAGTTTGATATGATTGATCTTGGAAGGATGAGATACTTTCTTGGCATTGAAGTGACACAAAAAATTGATTAAATTTTTATTAACCAAAGGAAGTATGCAATGGAAGTTTTGGAAAGGTGTGGTATGATTAATTCCCATTCAGCCCAAAACCCAAATGTTCCTGGATTTAAGCTCGAGAAAAATGAGGATGGAGCTAGAATGGATGTCACTTATTACAAGCAAATTGTTTGAAGCCTCATGTATTTAACAGCCACTTAACCAGATTTGATGTTTTCAATAAACCTCATTAGTAGGTATATGGAAAGACCTACCGAACTCCATTTAGCAGCAACAAAGAAGATATTAAGGTACTTAAAAGGAACAATTGAGTTTGGTATTTTCTATTAGAATAGAGAAAATGAAGAGTTGATTGCATATATAGACGTGACTATGCTGGAGATCTAGAGGACAGAAAAAGTACTTCGTGTTATGTGTTTTTATTAAGTTCAAGAGCTATGTATTGGTCCTCAAAGAAATAGCCAGTAGTCACTTTTTTCTATCATAGAGGTAGAATTCATTGTTGTGACATCTTGTGCATGTCAAACTGTATGGTTAAGGAGAATTCTTGAAAAGCTTGGTCATGTTCAGAGTGAATCCACCATTGTTTTTTGTAACAATAGTTAAGCCATAAAGCCTTCTATGAATCCAATACTGCATGGCTGCATCAAATATATTGATGGTCGTTTCCATTTTCTTCGAGAACTGACAAAAGATGGAACTGTGAAGATGAAGCATTACTGCACTCAGAAGCAAATTGCAAACTTGATGACAAAGCAATTGAAGTTAGATGCATTTGTAAAGTTTCAAAGTTCATTAGGTGTTTATTCAGAGTCAGATATAAAACTGATTGCTAGCAACATTCGGTTTAAGGGAGAATGTTGAAATATTTTAACGATTTTGAATTAGTTAGCTAGGATTAATTTGGTTGTTGCTTCATTTTAGAATAATTCCTATTGTTTTGGACACGTTGTTTACTTTGAACATTTCTCTTGGCCTCTCCTACGATTCTCTGAGCTATTGAGATGTTGGTTGTTTATTTATTTTTATTGCTTTGTAAAGGCTATATAAACCCTTATTTTGCTGGATTAATAATATGCTTTTTCTTCTCCAATATTCAGTAATACATAAAAGCAGGATTCTCAACAATCTTAGGGTTGATTTGCTCAAGTTTTGATTTGTAGCAATTAGATTTCTCTTGTCAATTGATTGAGGATGCGAAGTTTTAACAGGATTAGGGTTCTTGCGATTTGGGAAAAAAGGGAAGGAAGAATGACGGTTTCGTGTGTTTAGGGGATTAGGGTTTGCGGGTTTCGGGGATTTTGGGGATAGATTGGGGTTTTTTGGTTGTTTTTTATTTATTTTTTTCCTTTTTTTATGGTTTAAAACATTTTTTGGGCAATAGCACTTTTTTCACTTAGGATCAGTGTTCTAAAAGGTGTGTCTTGGCGAAGCTTAAGCGCCACCAAAGTACAAGACTTGGCAAAAACGCATGCCTAGTACTTATGTGCTAACTTAGCGGCTAACACTTCCATTTACAGCTTTAAGCCGCACATAGGCTCGCAAAAGGGCAACTTGAGGCCCATTATTATTACCTTTTTAATTTTTTTTACACTACATAAATTTTTCAACTTTTAGGCTAATAGATAAAAAGGTCCAAAAAATTGTTTACCCATTTATTATTGGTCCACTAATTTATAGAAGGCTTCTCTAAGAGTTTCGTAGTAAACTTTCGACGTGGAATAAAAATCCCTTTGATTTGGCTATAATACATTGTACCTTTAATTTGGCTTTAGTTTATTGTAGTATTGTATAAATAGTTATCTATATTTTATTAAGTTAATTAATCTTTTACCTAACTTTTACTAATTAATAAAAATTAAAAACTCTCCAAATATTTCAATATGCACCATTATAATATATCTTGTTTATTGTTCAAAAAACTGTATATGTTACTATAATATGTATGTATTGTTGAATAATTTTTAAATTGATTAAAAAATTAAAATAATATTAAAATAAGAAAAAAAATTACGCATTTTTATGCCTAAGCCTCACCTCGGCACGCATCAATTGAAACTTGATCGACACTCATCGTCATGCATTACACTTTCAAAAAACACTGCTCAGATTGCACCTTTGTGATTTTATATCTTTTTATTACAATGACGAGTCACGTAAGCGACACCATTAAACACGTCATCAAATCTTTCCAATTTTGCAAGCCTCATTTACGCAGTGATGGATGTACAAATTTTCAAAGTTCAATGACTAATGGAAATTGTTTTTAATTTCGGTGACACCATGAGAACATTAAAAAAAAAAAAATGGTTCAGTGATCATTTAGAGAATTAACCTGTCTAACAATACTCAAGAAATAAATGTTGAGAAAAAAATACAAATTGAAGGGCATTGTCGAGTGGTTAGCATATTTATAAATTAGAATGTTAATTTTGCCAGGGAAAGGTCGTCGTGCCTAACCTATGGCTAGGATAATTAATTTTTTTTTCTCTAATTAATTAAAGGTGTGTTTGGCATAATTATTCTGGATCGAACTTTTATCAATACAGATTTTACTTTTAGCAGAGCATTTTCAAAAAGAGAGATTGTCAAAAAGTTGATGATTGTTTGGTTATTAATAAAAAAAATATTGTGAACATTAATTAACAGTTTGACAGCATATCAAAAAACTACTTTGATTCATTAATTCTACAAAAAATTGTTTAACTTATTTCTTTACTATATAACAATTAAATATTTTAATTAAACTGCATAGCAAATTTTTAAAATATTAGCTCAAATTCATTTGCGTAAGTTAAAATACGACACATTTATATATAAACTATTGTAATTATATGGAATATTTCTTGTATCATTTCAAATTCCTGTTTTAACTTCATTTTTGAATTTTCATTTATATTATTGGACATTAACAAATGAAAATTAATAATGAATAAAATTTAAAAATGAAAGATCTCATATTAATTAAGAGAAGTGAGCAAATAGGATAAAGATGCTTGGCCTGGGCCCCATCTGGTGCCCCCTCTTGGTGGAAGGTGGCTGTCAAGCAGGGCAGGAGAAAATTAGACATTTTGTATTTTATTGCAAATTAATAAGCTAATTAATGCAGATTCCAGCTACCCATAAAAGCAGAATTTAAGTCCTGTTTGAGCCATTCTTTTCAATTATTTTTCCTACAGTTCTCATTTTCAATCATATATTTTTCATTAAAATAATATTATACAACAAATAAAAAAAATTTCCTTCTTTTTTTAACCATGAATTTACTATTCCATAATACATTACAAGAAATTAATAGAACTCAAATAGGGAAGCTTTTCCAAAAAGCTCCAAGAGCCTATTATTTGGGAGTGATTTTGAAAATTGAATTTTTGACCGTAGGAGAAAAATGGAATCTGCCCGTGAGAGAAGAAGTCAAATATGACGATTGGAATAGTAAAATAACGATCAAAAAATCAATTTTTTTAAGGGGAAAAATCGCTCCCAAACAAGCCCCAAATTGGAGCTTATCCGTTACAGATTAAAAAGGTGATATTTATGTCAATAAGCACTTCTTCAAGTTGCAACCAAACAACTGCATTTTCATATAAAAGTGTATCTAATCTTCTAAAAGTTCTTTTGAGCTCTCAAAAGGCCCTCCCAAACACGCACTAAGAATAATTTCATATGGTCGTACCTTAAGACAATAATGTCTTTCAACTTCAGACGTTCTATTTTAAAAGATTAACCTTATTGTATTTATATGTTATATATTTGACATTTTGTCGATCCATTTAAAGAGGAATTTTGCCTAATATGAACATCAATCTATTGGAACCCGACTGCTACAATGAGCAATAAAATCGAAAGATATTGCAGAATGTTTCAGCTGTGTTTCACAAATCACAAGTTGATTAGTAAGCTTATCCAAACACGGTAATATGGGTAAAAAAATCGTGTTAAAACATGTATAGCATCAGAAAGTCGAAGCCAAATGCTTAAAGATATATACAGAACGACGCATCTAAACCATCAAGAGCAGTAACAAATATCACTACAGAACGACGCATCTAAACCATCAAGAGCAGTAACAAATATCACTAGAGAGACAGAAAAGAACGATAGTTGTGCTATTAGACAAGGATTTAGTTTCATTCTACGTTTAACGACTTCATGGCTCCATCCAACCTATTCAATGGCTCTGGGGCTCCAACAACAACAATTTTTCAACAATTTCTTCTTGTATACTGGGGAAAGACTTGAAGAAGGACCATCTTTTCTTGCCTAGAAAAAAGTTACAATACGAACACTAGTTTAAACAAGATGAGAAATGTAACTTGAAAAATGATATAGAACCAACTTTGAGGAAGAATGTTGAACCACCTCGTCTAAGAGCTTAAGCTCTTGTATGAGGTGGTTTAACATGACATCACACAAGACAAATCTAGCAAGTTCAATTCTAATGTCATCTAGTTATTAAAATTGCACATCAGGAAAAAATAAATCTAACTACACGGGAAGTAGCATGTTGAATAATAAGTACAAGTGAAGGATGAAATAATTTTATCACATACAAATATATAATGTTCAAGTCTCACCGTAGTGCATTTAAGTAAATGTTAAACCACATCACTTCACCTAAATGCTTAAGCGGTCAGACACGAGAAAAATTTAGTTACTATATACTATTTCCAACAAGCACCCTCGTATCCAAGGTGGATTCACTCCTAATCAAAGGCCTTAATATGTAAAATATACATAAATGGGTGGCCCAAAAAACTTTGATCATGGGACATGTGTGTCCTGATACCAAGTTAAACCAAATCATCTAAAAGTTTACTTTTTACAACAGTTGGTTCAACAAATAAAATTCCCTAATTAATATTCCAAGATCAATTATACGAATAGTCAAGGAATTGCATTGACCGGAAATGATTTAGGGCATGTTTGGAAGGCTACTGCTTATTATAGAAGAGCTTACTGAAGAAACTACCTTAGATCAATTTCCTCTAAAAGTTATTCTAGTCAGACAAAGTATTTCTAAAAAACTGTTTCAAAAGCAATTTCTTAATCTCGGAAGCAACTTTTGACTTTTCAAAAGTCTTGTCAAATAAGCCCTTATTAAGTTATCTGAAAATGATACTCAAAACAAACAGCACCACGAATTGATCTTATGCTGCTAAGTTAAACAAAACCACCACTTTGTCCGGAAATTAGAAGACATTCTTCCTAGACTATAACACAATATAAAGGCACGGGGTGGGGGAGGTGGAATTTAAAGTTAAGACCAGTTTTATAGCGGCAAAACCTATATTACAGGGTAAATTGCGCTTTAGGAAATGTTACATTAACAGCTATTTGAACAAATAAGAAAACCATTGAATACAAACCTTATTAATTAGCTGTCAACATTAGGCTAAGCGTACCGTTTCTAAGTTCTTGCTCAGCTCCTCCAACTTCTGCAGCCTCAATCCCTCGCTTTCATTAACAAGCTGCAAATTTTTAAAGTCAAATACAAATTACAAAGGGCCATAATAACTATTTCAGCATCAGAAATTGAATTGGATCTTGGTAGCTCGAATAAAAAAGTCTCAAAAGGAAGGTCTTCCCCATAAACCCCCTTGGGGGGCTTCAGGGGTAAGGACTCTATAGGTTAAGGGACAACCCCTTAATCCATTTCCTTAGTCGGAAAGAGCGGGGTGGGAAAGCCAGGCTTTCTTTCAATCCTAGTTTGTTCTCCATAAAAAACTCCAACTCGAATTCAACTCTTTCTCTAGCTCCACTACAAACTCAAACTTCCTATAGAATTAGCTTTTTCGTACAGTGATAGTTGAGAAACCCATATTAGTACTCTTAGGAGAACTCATAACTCAAACAAAGGATAGAGATTGTCACGTTGCCAAGGGAAGGGTTAGCTATTCAAGCTATAAGCAGTTTCACTTGAAATTGTCAAACAAAAAATATGTTTGTACTTACCTCCATTAATCTTGTAACCAGATCTACTTTTTCCTTGTTCTTTTCATTGAAAGCCTCAAGAGCTTCTTTGTACTCTCTCTCCTGTTATAAAACATTGAATTTCCAAATTTTGAGTGGTTCATATCAACTATATATATTCGAGCAATAGGCAGAAGTAATCCAACTAATTTCTTCAAAGAAAATGGAAGTTTAAGCATCAATAATTAGTCTCGAATTAAAGAAAATCAGGCGAAATATTTCACCTTCTTCTGGCAGCTCTGTCCAAGGGTTTTTAACTCCTTGTTGGCTGCATCAATCTTCTTTTGAACAAGTGTAACTTCCTTCTTCCTTGGATCAGCCAGGGCCTCGAGTTCCTGATCATTGTAATTTACAGTTCGTTCGAGGGAGTACCAGTGACAAATTGAGAAGTCATTAGCTTTAGATACTGAAATTTCTCATCCATTTATTTATGGTATGCATACTAATTATTAATCAGATAATTGAGCTATAGCTTTCGCCAGTCATGTTCATATAGCAGGACATGATACCCAGCAATACATGCTATCAGAAGACATGAAATCCATAATTCAAATGGTTAATTGTTAATTGTTCCGTTAATTATAGGGCTAAAACTATACCCATCTTTTATCCCTTCAAAAAATAGATAAATTATCTGATAATCCCATTTAAAAGAAGTCCGGATTCGGCAAGAAGACTATTAATTGATAAATTTTGCAAAAATAGTTCTCTCACTATTGGGATGACAATGAATGAAGAACAACCAATTGACATATGAAATTGCAAAAAGTAAACTGTCCTCTAAATTATGCTTCAAAAATGAAACTAATTGCAAAGTTAAACTCCTATCATGTAAATTAACTCACAAAATCAGTAAAATACTATGGAAATCTTTGCATATCCATAACATAAACCGCATAAAAATAAAATCCTTTTTCCACGTAAAAGAACAGTTCATGAAAACCCCATAAAAATCTCATTTTCTTGTCCATAAAATTCAGTACTGAAATCCCTCTTCCTAATTCCGTTCAGATCCATAAAAAAAAACCCCATTAAAAATGTAAAATAACCCAAGAAAATACCTCACGGATAGTGGCCAAACGCCTATTTTCTTGTTCAATACGACCCATCTGTGCTAGAACTCTCTCCTGAACCTCCATTTTCCTCTTCTGAATCTCCTCTTCCTTAGCCGTGAAAGTTGACAGAGCAGATCTTGCCATTTCCTCATCTTCCTTGGTTAAAGCACCACTCAAACTCAGGCTTTCTGAAATCTGCCCAGTTTGTGTGAGCGACTGTTTGCTTTCACATGCCTCCTCTTGCTGCATCTCAGTTTTCATCATTGTTTTGAAATTCATGAAAAAACCCTTATTTTTTCTTGAACATTAGCTTCTCTGGTCAGCTGTTTTTTGGTTTCTCCTTTGCTTTTTCGATTTTTTTTCGCATAAGGGTCCTCCAGTACTTGGGAGCTAATGAAGTGTGAACAGCGCTGCGCTGGCTCGATAAAAGTTATCAAGCCAATTATAACTCTAAAGCTTTATGACGAAGAAAAATAAAAAAAACAAATAAAATATAAAAAAACACTGTCCACCTGTTGTGTTCTTAACGGTAAAGTCTAGTGTAGTTGTATAAAAATAAGGGAAAATTGCAATCTAGGTATCAAATCTTTTGTTTATTAGCAGACTTTGTCCAAACATTTGATTTGTGTCATCGGAGGTACCAAACCTTTACATAAGCTCGATCAGGAGATAGGGAGGATCCGACAAAGTACAAAATTCCAATTGTTCAGAGAATTCAAGAGGTCTGGGAAAGGTGCACAAAAAACATATCTTCCTATTTTTCTTTCTTTCGTTTTCAAAAGAGGGGAGGCGTTGCATTCAAGGAAAGGGTCGACAATCAGGGATGATTGATCACCTAGTTCCTATATGCGAGTGCTCACTTAGGACGGGAAAGGAGGCAAAGCCCCATTCTCCCGCGATATAGATGGCTAAGAACTCTACGCTTAGTTCGTTTTATCTTATTTTTACAAAGCATTGAAAGAGCACAGGGAAAGGGTAGGATTTAGAATCTAAATCGGAGGACACCGGTAGCCAAGATCGCTCGGATGGGTCCTCGGGAACATGAAGTTGGAATCGCTAGTAATCGCGGATAAGCCAAAATTCGAACCCGAAGTCCAGATTAACGGTTTCTGTAAGTTTGACTCCAAAAATCGTTAGTTGGCCACAAAAATTAAAAATCTAAATAATTTTGATCAAATAAGGCAAGGGTAAAATTGTAACTTTATAATTTTAATATAAAAAATAAATAAAATTTATTTAAAAAGGAAAATAAAATATAATAAAACCCCATCTTCTTCTTCAAAACAAAAGAAAACGACAGGGCGTGCTGGGTATTTGGGTGCTACGCTGGCAATATGGAGTTAGATCGGAGGTTGTGTATAAAGAATAGCGGCAAGTTTGGGTAAAGAATGGATTGTATATGAACTGAACGGGTGGCTCGCGATGTTGAAGGTTTAGGCGAAGATGGGACTGGGAAATAATATGCACAGTCGCAGATTGTGGTGTAGTTATGAATGGGAGTTTGGATTGGTGGGATGTGGTGGTCAAGCAATGGGTGAGGCGGTGGTAACGACGGACATAGACGATAACGTAACCCTCGTCTTAAACCCACAACCCATCCACGGATCCGATGTGACCCCAACTTCAAAGTCAACAACCTAGCAACTCAACCAGGGTGAGGAAGAGGAACTTGAGATTGGTCTGCTCGAATTTTTTGGCTGGACGGGTCCCGTGTGCTTGCCCGGAGTTGGATGAGATGCTGGAGGAGGAGGTGAGTAGGGATATTTTGGGTAAGAAGCATGTTCGAATTGCTAGGAATTTGGCTAGGGCCACAGCCTAGTGTCAAATTCCGGAGTGGGTGGCTGATATTAACGAGCTCAAAAGGTACCATAGGAGGCACCGAATCTGTTTGTGGTATGCCAATGTTATTGTTGTCGTCAAGCTATGGGTGAGGCAGTGGTGCCAGCGGTTGGCAACTGGGTGAAGAAAGAGACGAGTTTTATTATTATTTTATTTTCCTTTTTAAATAATTTTTATTTATAATTTTAGTTACAACTTTACCCTTGCTTTACTTGGTCAAAATTATTAGTTTTTTAATTTTTAAGGTCAACTGACGATTTTTTGTGTCAAACTAATGGAAACTATCAATCTGGACTTTGGATGCGAATTTTGTAAAGGTTTGACACTTCCGATGGCACAAATCAAAGGTTTGGGCAAAGTCTGCAAATAAACTAAAAGTTTGATACCTTGACTGCAATTTTTCCTAAAAATAATAATTAATAGGGATAATTGTAACGAATGTTCCAATTTTTTTTAAAAAATATGTGCAGATTAGCACTTAAAACTTTGAATTGTAGCAGAGAGGTCTCAAGTTTTTCAAAATTGTGCAATTGAAGTATCTATCAATGGTTTCAGTCTAGAGACACGTGAGTTGATCAAATGTCAGTGTTTGACCATAATTTGACCAAGTTAAAAAGGTAAAATGGTCTTCTAATTTTTATTAATAAATAGGGAAATTTTGGAGGAGATTCTAAATCTTTAAACAATGTGCTTTGAATGTCTCAAATCTTTAATAAAGGTAAATTAGAAGGACTAACGATTTTCATGAAAAAATATGTCAAACAAAAATATTTAGCTTTCTTGATCCATCGAATCCCAATACCTAATCCCTAACTACCCAACTCCATCAATTCGTAGGTGGGGGGAGCCTTGGTCACCTCCACTATTATTGATTTTGAAGGACATTTATCTATTATTATTTATTTCTTCTTAGTTCATCAAAAGTTCTTGTTAAGAAGAAATGGAGTTGATGTGGATGGGGAAAATAGGGTCAACAAATGTAGAGGAAATGAGGCAGTGATATTGGCTGACTTGACTGAGAATTTTTTTGTCAAATGACAAATATTTAGATCAAAATAGTTAGAGTTACTTTCGACGCCCATTTCTTAAAGGTTTGGAACCTTCAATGCAAAATTCCCCTTTTTAATTAAATAAATGTTAAAAGATCATTTTGTCTTTAAAAAAAAATAAAAAATTGATCCTATTATAGTGAAATGCAGATTTTTGGTCAATTAACATGCCTCTGAAGAGAAACCGTCAAGAAATTCTTTGACTACATGATTTTGAAAAGTTTGGAACCTCCGCTACTACGTTTTAAAGGCTTTGGGGGTGTAATCTTCATATTTTTGAAATATTTGAAACCTCCAATGCAATTGTCCCAAATTAATTTATAAATTTTCAGGTAACTGTATACTTTTGTATCAAAAATATTTGACTTGTAAATATAGAATTACAAAACTCAATATTATACAAGATTCAAGAAGTTCATAAGATTGATGTTCTTGAACGTGTATCATATTGTATTTTCACTTACAAAAATAACAGTTATTGTAGAATATAATATTATAAGTGAAATATAAGAGAAAGTTTCACTACAAACTTTATTGGAATTTTTTGAATTATTACTTTGAATTACTTGCAAATGCAAACAAATAATTAACATAATGGTTCATTATTAATTCCTCACACGTGTTAGAATATCATCTTAAAAATTCTTTTTGTTCATTGCTTGAGGAGGGGTCGAGAGGAAGCTTAGGAAAAAAAAAACTAAAAAGTTGAGCAAACAAAAGGGAAAATTTAAGCCTATGTTTGGTTAGAGTTAACTACTTTTTATCAATGTATTTTAAGAATTCATAAATATTATCTAGTTAGTCAACACCATTTTTATCTGTTTATAATTTAAATCGTTAATGGACAACTCTAGAACATACTTTTAAATCACATTCACTTAGTTGTAAAGTTAGGTTAATTAGAAGTGTGCATAGGCGGGGGCTTTGAATTTCCAAACGAGTTACGTTATTCTCTTGTACGAGTAGTTCAAACTGACTAGGCTCATTGTACATCTACACCTACTATTGTAGATTGACCAAATTTAATGAAAGTCTAGAAAATTAGGTTTGAAGTTTATTTAACTTCCGTTATAATCTCCTTAAATTTAAATATTAAAATCAAATTTTATTTTTAAAAACATATTTCATTGAATCTCCATCACTACTAACTACATAGCACTCATTTCTATCACATTATAAATTTAGCCACTTATAATGAAGTTCAAACAAGCATTTAAATGGGTAGTTACTAGGTGGATGATCAATGCAATTGCATCATTTTACTTGTTAATTGAGCATTAAGCAATTGCTTAATTATTGAACATGAATTTCATAAATCATGAAAATTTTAAATTTTTACCTATTTAAAATCATGTGGGGGTGTATTATAAATTTATAAGGTAATAATAATCATTTGTAACATCTTGTCAATTTTTTTATTTAGCATGGATGTTCACAAGGGATTATACTAAGAAAAATGCTATGTGTGCACCTAAACAAACTTTATTTATTATTTATTTGTTTTGGATGTGGAAAGGAGTTGTGCTTATCATATGTTTCAACTTCCAACCTTAAAAACTAAAAATATTTAGATTACGTTTTTACATATAAATTTTAGAAATGCTATATCTAATTATTACCGATACCAAGCCTTGGGATCTTAAGTCTTGTTTTGATGTTATTTTGCTCTTCCATTTCTTAAAAATTATTTTTTCTTAAATCATTTTTCATCACATATTTTATGAAATCCATAACTTTTATTGATTTTTATAAGAAATTTATTAAAATTTGATTTTTATCAAAATCAAACAAGGGATTATTAATCTAATGAATACTATTAAAACTACTGTAAAACGATTAGAGGATGATGAATAACTATTTAGCACCTGTTTAACTCGTTTTTATTGTAACTCTTTTTTTCTCGTATTCATTTCTAACCACATATTTGATAGAACCACTTTTTATCAACTTTTAATCATTCATTTCATCAACTTTTTCCTAGATAATTATTTTGCTTACATGAATCTATATCATGATCAATTTGTAATTCTCATTTAAACTATATGTATGTCCATTATTATAACTAAAGAGACGAGTTTTGACTCTTTATTTTTTCTTCTTATCTATTATTCTTATTCTATTTAATTTTATATCATGTTATCGTACAATTCTTTAAATTTCTTTTTCAAATCTTGAAGACAATAAGTACTTGGGCATTCCAAAAGAAAAATCAAATCAAATGATGAATCTTTTGGCAGGGTGATTGTAACGATTTGGGACTCGTGAGAGGTTGAGCCTATTTTACACAGAATTTTTTTTTTTTTTTTTGGTAATTTTTTAATCTCTTTGTACCCAACTCGTTAACGTACATATTTTCCACTTTAAGAGGGCGTGTGCCTATTTTACATCTCATGGCTTTTTGTTGCGTCCCTCATGATTCGAATCCATGACCCCTACTGTATGAGAAACTTAAGTTGAATTATGATACCTATTAGACACTTACAGAATGTTTAGATCATTGCAGCGATGATCCTTAGTGCAGTTTAGAGATTGGTTAGTTATATAAGAGGAAAATTAATGAAGCTTTTGATTAGTCACTTGCCTATGTTCCTTTAAGAGACGTGGATGAAAAAATGGATAGATTTGGTCACAAAATTATCGAATTCAAATAGTTGGTAAACAACACCCTAAAAGTACACCAATATCAACCTTTTTCTCCTCTCCCTTGCCATCTCCTATATTTTGTGTATATTGTTATACATATAAATTATTGCATATTGGACCTTACTATTAGACCTGGACGAGGTCCATTAATGCACTCAACCCATCTCTATTTTCTATATATATTTGGTTTCATTTCATTCCAACATACGTTCATTCTAACTCGAACCAAATCCATCTCGCGTCTCTTGCACTTTTTATTTTCTTTTCATCTAACCGTTGATTTGACCGTCGGAGTGCAAACGATCGTCGAACCATTTTCTCGAACCTGCCATTTGCCTTCTAACGAGGTACTCTGTGTCTAGGTGTGATGAGGATGAAATTCTATTGGCGCATTTTTTGAGGTCGGCAAATTGGCGCCGTCTATGAAAAAGGGTATTAACCATGTTACACCACGTACAGAAAGGTTACCGAAGAATTGAAAAAATTTCTGGTAAATTCTCTACCAAAAATAGCAAAGACAACAACAACTCGAGAAAAGAAAAATGGCTGTTGAAGCCTTTGAAAATTTTCCATGAAAAAGGGAATTTTCCGCCATGAAAAATGGCTCTCTTCGGCAAAAGGATGGGTTGAACAAACCCACCACCAAAAAAAAAAAAAAAAAAAAAAAAATAAAAAAACCCCCCCCAAAAAAAAAAAAAAAAAAAAAAGAAGAGAGAGAGAGAGAGCAGAATTTCCCAGCAAGAAATCAAAGTGGCAAACAACAAAATTACAACAAAAAAAATTGCCATTTTATCAACAACCATTCACCAAATGGTAGGCCCAACTTATTCTTCATTTGCCCCCACTATTGCCTGCCATATCCATCCCCTCTTTAGAGTAAACCAAGCAACAAATAAGAGGAAATATCCTAGAAACCAAACATCAAAAATCAATTTTTAGAAGGTAATGTCAATGGGGAAAAAAACTCCAAATCTCAAATAGAATGGAGACCCACAACGCAACGACCAGTTATTCGGTGGTGCTTTGTACAAGCCAATATAGGCAGCACCATGGCAGCTTAAAGCCACCGTTGAGGCACGCGATGTGCTCGGAAAAATGGCTCAATCATATTTTGCTTCATCCTCCGACTACCACTGGTCCATTTAGGGATGGCCACAGCTCGCCCCTTTAAATCACGAGCTCGGCTCGGCCCACGAGCTCGGGGGTCGAGCCGAGTGAGATCGACTAACTATCGACAGAAGTGGGTGTATAAATATGCAATTATATACACGACTGGACTTTTTTTTTTTTTTTTTTTTTTTTTTTTTGCACATTTTTTTTTAAAAAATTCAATTTTTTGGACGAGAGGCCCACGAGCAGCTCGTGGGATCGAGCCCCCTGCTCGAAATGACGAGCCCCGACCCGCCACGAGCTGAGTTTTAACAAGTTGAACGGCTAAGCTGACGAGCCACTCGGCCCGTTTGACATCCTAGGTCCATTGTTCAAATTTGGTCCATTTTTTCCATTGTTAGCACTGATTTTTCTGATGGAATGAGATGACAGTTTCTTGGGCAGCCCATTTCTATCTTTTGAGGGCTGATTTGATGGCGCAAAGGAGTAGACTTTTGCAGGGCAAAATATCTCCAGGTTTTGGCTAGTTCACGTGCTGCCCAATATCTCATTGTTGGGCTGGTTTGTCCAATTAATGGCTGGAAAATAACATAACAACAAATAAATCCTCCATTCAAAAATCACATTTTAAAATTGAGCTATGCTATATTTACAAAGGTGAGTTACAAAGTTAGTTGACAAAATAATATTCACATCAATCATTTCAAAAACGAATTTTTAAATCATTTCAAATCAATGGCCTGAATTTTGCTAACATACTTTGTAATCCAACTTTTGTAACCCAACTTTGTACAAGTAGCTATATTGTTCAAAATTAACAAAATTCTAAAAATCTTTCAAAAATAAGGTGATAATTAAATTTATTAAATATTTAATTATAATATAGTATAATTAATCTACTTATCCTACCCCACCTCTAACCCATTCACTTATCACATCAAACTCTTCTCTTTCTCCCTCCATCCCTCCTCACCTCCGACAGCTTCTCTGGCAACTTCCGACGACGGCTCCGGCAGCTTCTCCAGCGACAATTCCGATGACTTATCTAGTTCCGGTGAATATTTCAGCGGCTTTCGACAACGGCTCCGGTGACAATTTCAACATCTTATCCTGTTCCAGGTAATATTCCAGCGACCTCTCCCGACCGTTCCGACGACCATTCACCTTTCCACGGATTACCTTTTTTCTCTTCTTTTTTGACAATGGCCTGTGACCAGTTGCATTAGATCTGTGACCTGTGCACATTATGATCTGTGATCAGTTTTATTGAATCCGTGACCTAATCAAGTGGGATGAATATGCATATGATCAATTTTAAAATTAATAAATAAAGTTTGAAATTTCAAAAATCAAATAATATTAAAATTTTAGTTATGAAATAATTAATCAAAAAAAATATTTTTGTAATTAAATATATTAAATTCAAATTTTTTTCTTTTTTTCTAGGCAATAACCTGTGACTTGTGTACATTGTGACATAAAATATGATTTTCAACTTGTAATTTGTTACTCGTGACTCATAATATAAAATATGACCTATAAATTTGATGTGTGACTTCTACAAAATGACATGTGACCTGTTAATATTGATTTGTGATCCGTTTATACTGATTTGTGACTTATATGAAATGACTATGACTTATGAACTCAAACCTGCCAATTAAAAAATAAAAATAAAAAAAGTAAAAACTGAGAACGTCACATTGTCAAGTTCTTGGCCTTCAAAATTTGTGACCAGATTACTTTTTGTGATCATATTTGAGTTATATCTAACTAATTGACACCCAATTTGTCTTTAGTGTGACTGTTCGTGACCGTTTAATTTGTGATTGTATATAACCAAGTGATTAACTTGTGTTATCTATGACTAATTGTGATCAAATTTATCTTTAATGTGACGAATCGTGACCAAATTTATCTATAGTGTGACTATCTGTGACCATGTTAATCTTAACTATGACAGTATATGATCAAGTCACAACTGGTCCTAATTAACACAAAATTGGTCACGATCAGTCATAATAAATGCATACTTGGTCATAGAGAGTCACCACAAATAATCTATATACACTGCAATCCAGCACCACAATGTACCACCATCAACACCAATGTACCATCACTACCACCTTCAACTTAAATCCACGACCATAAATACTACATTCATCTCAAATTCACGACAACAATCACAGTCACCACTACTAACACATTCAACAAGCTAACCATGGCACAACCTGCCTGTTTACGGTCACCACAACAAATAACAAACCTCCTCATCCTACTATCACAACGTCTAGTTGTTCCACCACAATCACAACCACCACCGCCATAAACAATAAATATACATTTTCAAACATAAATCCAAAGAGATGATGAAGAGTGAAGAGATGGTAAGGAATGAAAAGAGAAAGATGAAATTTGGGGTGCCATTTGAGAAACAAGCCTTTGGATATATCATCATTGACCAAGTTTGAATCAATATCAAATCAAAAATAAAGATTACTTATAATTCCTTCAAAACGATGGAGTAAAAAAAAGAACGCCAGTTAAAAAACTACAGACAATAGATATAGATCCATACAAAATTGTTGTAAGTAAAAAAGAAAAAAAATGACAAAAGCAGCACAGATCTAAAGCCGGGCAAAGGCGTGAGTTCTCAGGCAACCACTACAAATGTTCCGAGAAAGAAGCCTTCAATTTTCCGTCACCGACGAAAATTCCATAAAACCCTACAAGAACTCTCTACCCCCACCTGTGATTTTGGATATTGCTATGGTGGATGCGTTAGTGGGTGGTGGGGGGAGATAGAGAGAGAGAGTAGGTTGAAATTGATTTTGAGGATGAATGTGGGGGATTGGGTGCCGGGTGGAGTGGAGTGATATAGGTAGATTAGGTGTAATTAAATTTTCATTAATTTTAATGAATAAAACTTAACTAACACCTGATTTTTGAAAATGGAATTTAATTCCTTTTTTTGAAAATTAATCTTTAAATATAGGTTTGTAGGTAATTTTTCCGGAAAATAATTCCCAGAATCTGGGCCAAAGTTTCACAAGGCAAAAAGGGAGTAACGGGCTGTACAAATATTGAGCTAAAGATTTATTTTTCTGGGCCCATAATTCTTTTAACCATATTGAAGCAATTGGGCCTATTAGACACGGGAGTGTGCTGTAATCACCATGGAAGGATGACTTCGATTCTCACTTCGACCCTCCAGTTCAGTTTTCCAGTTCGGCAATTCTACCCGCTTCGGCCCTCCGCTTCAACTTTCCAGTTCGATTATTCAACCACTCACTCTACTTCGCCTTCTCCATTTATCCTTCTGGGATACTTTGGCTTCTTCTCAATCAACTGCAAATCAACACTATATTTCTTTAATTGAACAAACTTATTGCCTCCTTTAAATAAAAGCCTACCATCTTCCTCGGAATTAAATTCGCCAAGGCATTGAGCTTTTAATAAATTGCTAGAATTCTTTGCCGGCTCAAACACATGCAACACAAGCGTCACAATATAAAGAAAATGGGTTGGTCATCAGGTCACCGGCGGTGGATGGTCTACGACATTTCTTTTCCTTTGTGGTTAGCATTAACGCTGATGGTCAGGGGCGGAGCCAGAGATTTTGCTCAGTACGAGCGCAATTTTAGATATCGGCTGTAGTGATTTTTTTTTTTTTTTTCCAAAATTAGCTTATGAACGAAAAGAGCTTCATGATCTTAGGCAACCCTGGTGCATAAGAAAACATGAGCATGATCTTGAAAAATCCTAGCGCATAAAAAAACATGAGATTTTGAACAACTACAATGAGATTTTTTTAATCAGAAAACTACTATAACTTTGATTTAATATTCATATAAAGATGGAGATGAATTCTCAAAAAAGTTTGAAGGTTTGAGATTGGGATAAAATAGGGAAAGATATTTTGTAATTAATCTGGATATGAGCTCTGATTATGGAGATGTGAGGATTTAAATGGAGTGTACTCCCATTAGATCATGTAAAATTAAAAAGGAAATTTTTGGTCCAATTAGTGCATTGGTTTTTGTTTTTTTAATATAATAATATATTTCTTTACACACACATGTATGTTGAATTTAAATCACAAATCAAATAGAAATTTATTTAAGAAATAAACTTAGACAAAATTTATCTCAAATGTGTAAATAAACTCCACACACACACAGCACTCAATTCTCAATTATTTCCACTCACTATATTTCTTACACTTGTGCACACTCTCTCTTACTTTTACATACACGTTCCTGCCCCTCCCTCCCCTCTCTCTCAATTATCTCCACTCACTATCTTTCACACACTTGTGCACTCTCTCTCTCTCTCTCTCCCTCACATTCATTCACCCACACAGCCAACACATGTACACACACACACACACTGAGACTTTGCATCTCCGGGAGGTTGCAGGAATTCTAATGGGCGAGCAAATTCAAACATTTGATTCGCAAATGACTTAGATTCATCAAATCAAGGCATTAGAATCATACCATAAAAACAAAATCCCAAATGAAGAATCAATTGTCCAATTTTTCTCAAAATTCAGTGTAGACACCTTCATGAGAGCTCCAGTTTTTCTGAAAGTTCAGTGCAGGCAGTGGCCTACACTGGACTCCATGTAGCTCCGCCCCTGGTGATGGTGGCGTGTCCAGACAATTAATGGCTTTGAGTATTAGTTTTTTTCCAGACTTTTGTTGACGTAGGGTGCAGATTTTACGGATTGTTTGGTACTTCTAATTATTCATTTTCAGTCAAGGTTGTAATCTGTGCATACCTAACAATTTCTTGAATTTGGGCCAGTTAAATATTTCATTTTTACTCTTAAACCATGGGATTATTATTGGGCCACTGTATTTTATTACCAAGCCCATGTCTATTCTCTATTATTGGGCTTGCTATTGTATTTAGTCCAATGGATTTTAATTAGGCGTACTAGATTTTTGTCTGAGGCCGCTTATAAGATTTCGATAGTTTGAGAGTTATTCACGGGATGTTTATTCTCCGCATCGCCAGACGTGTTCGCCCTTGAAAGATGAGCCTTTCCTGGCTTCGCGAGATGTGTATTCTTCACCTCTCACTATCGTTGAGCTTAGCTGTAAGACCTCATTTGTTCGAGGCCACTTATAAAACTCCGATAGTTTGAGAGTTATTCACGGGATCTTCATTCTCCGCCTCGCCAAATGCTTATTCCTGGTTTCACGAGATGTTTATTCCTCGCCTCTCACTATCATTGAGCTTAGCTATAAGACCTCATTTGTCCAAGGCTACTTATAAGACTCCGATAGTTTGACAGTTATTCGCAGGATTTTCGTTCCTCGTCTCGCCAGATGCTTATTCCTGGTTTTGCGAGATGTTTCACTATTTGAGCTTAGCTCTAAGTCCTCACCCATCTGAGACCAGCCTATGAAGCTCCAATAGTTCAACAATTATTTGCGGGATGCCTATTTTCCACCTCGCCAGATGCTTATCCCTGGCTCGACGAGATTATTCATCACTTCACTATTGTCGAGCTTAGCTCTAAGTCCTCCTCTATCCGAGGCTAGCTTATAAGACTTCGATAGTTCGATAGTACACCAGATGTCTTTTTCTGGCTATGCAATATGTTTATTTCTCAACTCTCATTGAGCCTAGCATAAGACCTCATCATTTCGAGGCCGCTTACAAGACTCCGATAATTTGAGAGTTGATTTGTCTTTGGCAAGCCCATAGCATCTCTAAGTTATATTTATATGATGAGCTAATATACTGCACATTACTTAAGTTAATCTTTCCTATGGCGAGCCTATAAGCCTCCTCTCTTTAGAGCTTCTCTTCACGACATCACCTCATCCAACAAGCATGCATTTACACGGCATCGCCTTATACAACAGGCTTACCTCTCTCATAGTATCGCCTCATCCAGCAGGCTCATATCTCTTTACGGTATCGCCTCGTCCAGTAGGCTCGCATCTCTACACGGCATCGCTTCGTACAACATGATCGCCTCTCCACGGCATCGCCTTCTTCCAAGGCTTGCCTCTCCATGGCATCGCCTTCTTCCAAGGCTTGCCTCTCCATGGCATCGCCTTCTTCCAAGGCTTGCCTCTCCATGGCATCGCCTTCTTCCAAGGCTTGCCTCTCCATGGCATCGCCTTCTTCCAAGGCTTGCCTCTCCATGGCATCGCCTTCTTCCAAGGCTTGCCTCTCCATGGCATCGCCTTCTTCCAAGGCTTGCCTCTCCATGGCATCGCCTTCTTCCAAGGCTTGCCTCTCCATGGCATCGCCTCGTAATGCAAGCTCGTCTCTCTACACGGCATCGCCTCAAACAACAGGATTACCTCTCTTCACGGCATTGCCTCGTAAAGCAGGCTCGCCTCTTTATACGACATCGCCTCATACAACAGGTTCGCCTCTCCATGACATCACTTCGTAAAGCAGGCTCGCCTCTCTACAAGGCATCGCCTCGTACAACAGGCTCGCCTCTCCGTGGCATCGCCTCATCCAGCAGCCTCACCTCTGTTCATGGCATCGCCTCGTAAAGCAGGCTGGCCTCTCTACACGGCATCGCCTCGTACAACAGGCTCGCCTCTCCATGGCATCGCCTCTTCCAAGGCTCGCCTCTCCATGGCATTGCCTTTTCTAATGCATCGTGTCTTCATGACATCGCCTCTTTTAAGGCTCGTCTCTCTACACGGCATCACCTCGTACAACAGGCTCACCTCTCTCACAACATCGCCTCTATTACTTACATTTAGAGCATAATCTCTACATCAGCTTATCATAGCGGCTTATATATTCAATATATTTCGAAGTCCGACCTACATATAAATAGTACGGCTCAGACTTGGAGGATTATATTGTGATTTTAGTATCTTAGCATCACTGCATATTACTGCTAATGTACACATCATATTACTGCTTCTAAGTATGAATGTCATATCACTGCTAGCAAGTCATGCATTATTTTCATTACAGCCAGTACGTATGTCATGTTATCATCATTTTCATTTTATTGTGACATCATGTTACTTGCTTCACTATAGTACTACTGATACACTGAGCTGTGCAAGTATATGGTTTATTGTAATACATGACAGACCCTCTGCACATATCTTGGAGAAATGTGATGTCATTATTTGCTTTATAGTTATGAGCATTTGAAGGGGTAAATGGACTCCAAATTTATTTGGTATATGCACTGTGGATATATTATATGGTATTACATGTTAGTTTAGTCCATATTACAGGAGAGATGCTGTCGAAATTTTGATAAAATATTTGTAGTATCTATTTTTCGAGGCAATCTGTAAGTCCTCCCTTATTTTGACTTACACACATTTTCGAGGCAGTTCGTAAGTCTTTGCTTATTGGAGCTACCCATATTTCTGAGGCAATCTGTAATACCTCGTCTACATGACAGCTTATATTTCGAAGTTCAACCCCGTACATAAATGACACGACTCAGACTTGAAGGACTATTGTTATATTCAAAAATTATGTAGCATAAGCATGATGGAGGGGGTCCCACATTGGCCGATGTGGCATCATTTATTTGACAACTTATATTTCGAAGTTTGACCCTACATATTGGGCCTTACCATTGGACTTAGACGAGACCATTAACGCACTCAAGCCGTCTCCATTTTATATATATACTTGGTTTCATTTCATTCCAAGGTATGTTTATTCTAACCCGAACCAAACCCCCTTTCCTGTCTCTTGTACTTTTTATTTTCTTTTCGTCCGGCTATTGACTTGACCGTCGAAGTGCAAACGGTCGTCGGACCCTTTTCTTGACCGGCAGCCTTTGTCTCCTAACAGCATGCTCTGTGTGCAAGTGATGAGGGGACGATATCGAGATTCTGTTGGCGTATTTTTTGAGGTCAACATATATAATATGTGTATGAATTTAATTTGAATGAAATTTATTATTTCATAGCAATATTTAGAATAATGTTTTATTATTACTCATGGAAAAGAACCAAGTTTATGATTTGAACGATAGGGTAGAATGGTATCTTATTTTGTAATGTCCTCAAAGAATATTGATATTGAATATTATAATATTGCTCGGGTTGTTGTTCATGAATAAAGCACAACTTTGTACATAACAATATTTTACAGTACTTTTTGTAATGTTTCAAAACCGTAACTTTATGTGTATAAAAAATGATTAGAAAGGAATATACAAATTCTCAAAGCAAAAATTTATATTACAACAATATTCTAGCAAAATATTATGGCTTGAAGCACATTTTAGATACATTAATATTTTAGGAAAAATTACAATCGAGGTACCAAACATTTTGTTTATTAGCAGACTTGATCCAATATTTCATTTGTGCCAATCACGATATCAAACCTTTCAAAAATCGCAGTTGAAGTCCGAATGGATAAAAATTGTCAATCTGACTGTTAGTTGACCAAATAATTAATATTGGCCTGAATTTTGACAAATTTTAAAAGGATAAAATGACAACTTTATATTTTTCAACAAAAAATAATTACAATATATTAATAATTAAATAAAATACAAAAACTGTATTCATCTTCTTCTCTACTCGCCCCCTCACACCCACCCATCCCAAAATCCAAACCCACCAAAATCGGCACCCTTCCATCAATTTAAATGAAATGTTTGGATCAAGTTTACTAATAAACGAAAGATTTGGTACCTCGAATGTAATTTTTTCAATATTTTATGATCCCAGAAAATAGAACATTGTCATTTTTAAAGAACAATATCGTACATGAACTCTAGACAATTATGTAAAAATTGTTATTCTAAAAAAAATACAACTCGAGTGTAAAACTATCCTAAAAGAATATTTTTTTGCAACTCAGAAGCACAACTTTATACATGCCAATATTCTAAAACGATATTCTTTTGTAGATTTTGATGAAGTGTAACTTTATATAATCCATTTTTTTGTATAATATACGTAATTCTCCTGTGAAAGCATGACTTCATATGTTATTATATATTATATTTCTTATATATTGTTAATTGAATTATTGTAACCTGATTGTTCAATCTGATCAAGACATTTATTAGGTTGGCAATCACATATATTATTTGTTGGAGATTATTATATTCTTTTGACATAATTTTATGTTCTTATATAAAAACTTGAAATCGGAGAAAAGAGCTCGTTGAGATGATTGGTTTGTGTTAACAAGGGTAGGGCTGGACATGGTCCGATTCTAACGAGAACCGAACCGACCCGAAATTTTTGGGTATTTAGTAAGTGGAATCGTCGGATCCAAATTTATATGGAACCATTCGGATTCGGTTCGGTTCGGTCCGATTCGGTTCCATTCGGTTCCGTATTATAATTAAATTTTTTAATATATACAAAGTTACATTAATTTAATTAATGATATGTTTAATATTAGCTCTTACAAAATAACGTATTTCAATTTTATGTGTTTCACGTCTCTCTTTGCTGAATTCTTCATAAATTTGATTATTAAAATCACATAAAGAGAAAGATAGCGAGCTCAAAATAATGAAGAGAGATGTTGTAGAGCTTTAATTCGATTTTCTCCAATAGAAATGACACTACAGTAGAATAACATATTTGGATAACATTGAGGTCAATTTGATTAAGTTGATTTTAAATTGAAAATTATAAATAGGAAAATCATATTTTTTGGTTTGAACTAAATTAATTAGTTAACAAATTTATTTAGAAAAAATAAAATAATTTTATTTATTTAAAATAAATTAATTAAAAAATTACGAAAATTTGGTTCTTATTCGATTTTTCGGGTCTTGGCCTAGAACTGAGAACCGAATCATACCCGTCGGTTCTTGATTCAAATACCCGTTCGAGTATTTAACTTGAAAAGAACCGTCGGATTCGATTTGATTCGATTCGGGAGTTTTGTCCAACCCTAAACAAGGGTAACTACATTTAATTTTTTCTTTTTGTTGCTCTAATAAGAAAAACAAGAAACTGATATACTTATTCTATGTGCCTCGTGTCTAATGTGTTAATGAGCATTGAGTACATGTACTATCTGACAATCCATAATAGTCTGCATATTGATCTAAATTTGCATATGCTGTGTAGAGAATAAAGTCAATTATTATTATATCTATTTGCTAAATTTACGTATCACTGTGTAAGTTTACCTATAATCAAGATTGAACTTTCTCCTTATTAACCTTTAATTTCGGCACTCTTTTATGGATCAATATTATTTTATCAAATCCTATATAATTATGCGAAAATATGAAATAGATTGATTTTATTGGTGGCATAGAAAGAAGCAGTGGATAGTATTTATTTTCTCACCTATTATGATTGATGGGTATCTTTCATATATTGAATTATCGTGTTGAATTTCTCTTTATTCTCTGAGGGAGAATGATATGAATAATGAAAATTAACACTAATACATTCAAATATGTCGAAAGGCTTTAGAAAAGCCAATATTATGTTATTGACTTTCTTTTAATCTGCAAATGTATAAATATTTGTAAAAGTGATCAAGTGATGACAATCAGGAGGTGGGATTGAAAGCAACCATCCTTTGAAGAAAGCGTAATAGTTCACTGGTCTAGCTCCATGGCACTAAAAATGTATTGTAAAATTAAAAATATTATATGAACAAGAAGTTCAATGTCTTGAATTTTGTTTATATGGCGTGATTGATTAAATAATCATGAAGATAAACTATAGTTGAAAGTTTATCAAGACTTCACATTTATAACTAAGAACCATAAGAGGCTTCAATCTATTGAATTCCCACGTGCTACATGTTTTTAGGCTAATTGATCATTGGATCACTAGCTAAAGTTGTGGAGGAATTCCCAACATTCCTCGAACGAATTCAAAATGAATTTTATAGGTCCACTCACCCGTCATGTCAACCGTCTAGGAATTTATAGTATTAATAGACAGATTAACTAGATGATCATATATATACTTATTTTACACTCATAATTTGGAATTTGATATATTATTTGTTCAAATTGTTCATTACAAGCACAATTTTATTATATAATTAAGCTAATTCGCACTTGATAATTCTGCTAAGTTTATATTTAAAGAACTATAATGCTGTTGTAAATATAGTAGTATTTCTGAATAACTTTTATACCCTCATACTTTAGTCATTATAACTGTTGTATCACTTCTAGTCCTAATTTTTCTCTTTAAATATGGGGCTTTAGTTCCTAATAAAAAACACAATTATATTGGCTTTTCTCTCTCTCTCTCTCTTTTTTTACTCTAGTTTATAACACGTTATTAGCATGATTTTCTCAAAATTAAAGTAAATTAATTAGAAGATAGCAAATTTTATGATCATAATAATTTGTTTCATGTACCAAAATTAATTTGGTAACATGTGAATTCTTCAAATGTACATATGCATCATAATGAAAGGTTGCTTCTTCTTCTCTTCTTTTCATTTATATGCATATTGATTCTAATTCATATTTATATATGTAATCTGTACACATAGTAATTCATGATTTATTAAGTAAATTCATGATTTACCATTAATTATGCCTATTGATTCTACCATGTATTAGTTCTGCCTTTATTTTTTGTATATGTGAAATTCACATTCATATTTGGTATCTTTTACATGTTAATAAAAGATTTAGTCAATTTTTTTCTATATCTGAAGATTCTTTTTCCTAATGTTTGTTTGGTAATTAATTTTTATATATAAATTCATATCCTATATGTTTAGTAATTAATTTTTGTATCACATCCTTTTTGTATGGCAATTAATATTTTCAACATGATTATATATTTTTATAAGTTCTTTTATAAACTTAGAATTGATAATCTATCACGTTATTGCTCTTGAAGTAGCAAAACATTATAATTAATATTTCAAAAGAATATTAATTATTTTTGAAGAGCATGGATTATAAATTTTAATATTCTAAAAGAATATTTGCTCTTGAAGAAATAATTGTAAAATATTGCATGCTCTCGAAGTAGCACATTATAATTCTCATTAATATTTTAGTTGTTCTCAAAAAATATAATAATTTACTCTTGAGGAATAAATATTTATATAATTTATTATTATAAACAATAATATGTTATTAATCTTGAAGAGCTTATTATTATTGTAATTTTGGAACGAAATACGATTCACACATTTAAATATTTCAGAAGAATATTGTAGAATTATTTGAACCAATTAATACAAATCAATATTCTTGAGGAATAGTGTATTTCTATGAATAAAGCACACTTTTATATTTATTAATATTCTTGAAAAATATTATGTGGTTATTTTTGAAGAATCACAATTTAGACATTTCAATGCAAATCTTGTATTGATCCTAGAGAATTGCAATTTTAATTCAATTGCCTCTAAAGAAGCAATAGTTTATTTATATCAATATTCCTAAAGAATATTATTTTGAAACTCTAAAAGAGTCAATATTATATGATACGAAGGAATAAACTTACTATTGTTAGTAATTTGTTCTCCACTAAATGAAAGAGAAACCTATATAGTTTTTAATCGTGTTTCTTAATTGATACACTATACTAAACTCTAGTGACTATTTTGATAAATATTATATTAATCAGAAGTTCAATGACCCTTATATTTTATTATTTGACATGTCCAACTAGATCATCACTGAATCAATAATGATGGGAAATAAAATATTCAAATGGACATTTAACAAAGAACCATAAGATTCTTCAATAAAAGAATTCATGTATGATATTTCCCCCCTCTATTATTGGTCATTAACTATCACCAGCTAAATATGGATTGAGTTCTCTACATTTCTAAAGATTAATTAGAATGATATATGGGACTCAGTCGCCCTCCATGTTGACCATCTAGATATTAATGTATCTAATGGATTTGATATATCTATGACGAAGTACTTCCAATTTCTATTTAGAGAATGTTATTATGTATCATGTCAACATCATAGTTCTTCCTATTATAATTGGTTTATGGTCAGAGCCTGCAGTATATGTAAAATCAATCCACCACAATGTACTGAGATAAAAAGCAAAGAATGTTGAGAATAAACATGTAGTTTGAACCCTTATCCCAAAAGTGTGATGTTTTATAATGCTTAAAAAAGGATTGTTAATTCAATTAAAGAATTCTATTAGCATTAGGGGGGAGGAATTAAGAAGTTGAAAATAATGTACTAATCCATTATCATCTAAATCCATGCAAAAAATCATTTGAACTAGAAGTTCGTAATTCATTTAGATACAATTACTGACCGAAGATATTAATAATATCTCAACATCAATTTTAAATGCTCGAACTCGAATTAGCATTATAAAGGACAATTAGTTAATATTATATTTGATAAATTTATGGCACGACTAAAACTTGATGTATTCAATTCTAATATAAAAATCTCCAAATGAAAATTAAATAATTAATAAAGAAGTCTCATTAAGGAGGCATATACTCATAATGAGTATTTAGATATAACAAATTATAAAATCCTAGAAGAGGTTAGATATTTAATATATTGAAAATTGAGATATCTATATAAGGTATATCGTTATGCAAAAGAAATAAAATCTTAAAGAAAAAAGTTTTTGACAACACTTTTATACATGATGTACTGCACTATATATAAATAGCGAGGAATCGAAATAAATGTTTCAAAATATATCCATCCGAATAATGATTGACTAAATAAAAGTGACACAATCCAAGTTGAATTTATTAGAGAAACCTAAAATTTTTGGACCTGTAGTAAGCATAATTCAAGTGATATTATCATAAAAGAGAGTAAATATGCATTGTATTCTTTTTTCCTTAACTAAGATTGTCCTATTAAATTTTCCTACCAAAGTTTTAATGAGAATTTTAGTGGCGTTTTCAAAAGAATAAATGTACTATTTTTTTTTCTACATTAGAATTTTTCCACAAGATTTTTTATAATAATATTTTAACGATACATATTCTTTGTCTAATGAATGTCCATAACATACAAGATATTTACTCTCAAAGTAATGCTTTTTAATATATGAGGCTCTTGATTTTCGAAGAGATCAATAAGATCTATTTTTTGATTTATTATAGTAATATAGTTATCAAGTTTTGTCCTACTAGATTTTCTTCAAGATGTTGACATAAGATTATTTTTTTTTCACGACATTGACGTACAAGACATTAATATTGGTGACATTGATATACAAGGCATGGATCGTTTGATACAAGAATTGAAATCAGGAGGAGTAGCTGTATTCTTCGATCAAGTTTTGTGCCATTAGGTTTTTTTGACAATATTTTAACGATGCATCATTTTATTACTCCACATTGTTTTTGCTCTTTATTTCATTTGTTGACATTTTTGTCCCATCAATTTTTGCCGAACAATGTTTCAATGAGATGCTTATTGTGTAAATAATCATTCAAGTGGGAGTGTTGTAAATATAATAGTATTTGCGAATGATTTTTAATCCTGCAGCCTAGTCATTATGACTGTTGTATTTATTGTGGCCCTAATTGTTCCCTGTAACTATAAGACTATGATTATTAATAAAATACATAATTCTATGTGACGTGAACACGAGAAATTTCAATCTTGTGTGGAAAACAGTGTGGAGGGGTTGTGACTATGCTGATGGGCTACGGGGTATGCAGAAACTAGCAAGAAAATTAAAGGCCACGAAAATGGCTTTAAAAATGTGGAATAAGTAGGCGTTTGGGCATGCGGAGTCTATCTTTGCTGAGTTGGAGAAGCGGATTGAATGTTTGGAAAATGTTCTGCAAAGTGGTTTTGCAGAAGAGGTCAAAAAAATTATTCCGAAGTCGAAAATAGAGCTCTCAGAGTGGCAAAGAATGGAGGAAATGAGGCTTTCTCAACAAATAAAGAAAAATGGTTGAGAGATGGGTACAACAATACTAAGTTCTTTCATGCTGTTATTGTGCAAAAAAGACAAAATACAAAGATTTCTTCTACGATATTGTGTGTTGGACTAGTTTTAACAACGTCTAAAGAGATTCAAAAGGTGGTTGTAAATTATTTTCATAAGTTTCTTTCTTAGGGGTGTAATTTCCAGTTGCCAAATTTGTCAGGATATGTCGATGAGTGCATCTCTAGAGAGGAGGGGCTTGAGCTCTGTAAGTCACAAATAGAGGAGGATGTGTGGGATGTTATTCTGTCCATACTCGTTGATAGTTCTCCTGGTCTGAATGGGTTTAGCTCGACCTTCTATAAAAATTGGTGGGAGATTATTAAAGACAATGTTGTAGAGGCGGTTGCTAAGTTTTTTGCAGGGAAAGCTATGCCAAGGTTTTATTCATCATCATTTATTGTTCTCATTCCTAAGATGGAGAATCCCATGGTTTTTGACAAATTTAGACCAACTAGCTAGTCTTTGCTCTATGGCTTACAAATTTTTTTTTTTTGCAAAAATAATGGTGAGAAGACTGGCAATATTACTTCCTAAGCTCATATCTTTAGAACAATGGGTCTTTTTCGGAATAGGTAGGTTAATTCCTTCCCTTAGAACCGTACTTGAGAGTTTCCTAACTCATACGGCTCAGCAATCGATTTACTTCACGGGCGAGGTCTCTGGTTCAAGTCCAGGATGGCCCAGCTGCGCCAGGGAAAAGAATAGAAGAAGGATCTGACTACTTCATGCATGCTCCACTTGGCTCGGGGGGATATAGCAGGGTGTAGTATTTTTGAGAACATCACTCACTCATGAGATGGTACAGTCCTTGAATGGTAAAACTCGAGGTTGTAATATATTGGTTAAGGTGGATATGACTAAGGCCTATAATAGAGTGGATTAGCGTTTTCTAATTCATGTCTTGCACTCATTTGGTTTTCCTGTAGAGTTTCATTTTTTGATTTCAGAAATGCATTACTACTCTCTGGTTTTCTATTATGATGAATGGCATGACTCAGGGTTTCCTTATGTGAGAAAGGAAGGGGGGGCTGGTTCTGCCGAGCGCCCAATTTCTACCTCCCCGGCAGAAACATGGCACCTAGGCGCCATGTGAGTGGCGCCTAAGCGTCCCGAATGTGTAATCACATGGCGCCTAAGCGTCCCGAATGTGTAAAACAGACAGAAACATGGCGCCTAGGCGCCACTCTTGGGTGCCTAGGCGCCCCGATAGGTTATTTATATAGCCATTTTTTCCCTCCATTTAAGACAAGACCTAGAGCCCGATTTTAAGAGAAGAAAAGAGAGAAAACTTGGATAGAATTTTACAAGATTGAGGTTGTTCATCTTGGGTATAAATTCAAAGTTATTTTCTTTCTTGAGGATTAACTTGAGGCTTGTTCAAATAATCCAAACACATTGTTCTCCATTTATCCATTGAAATCATTTCTTCTCCATTTTCTTGTTCTTGAAGTGGTTTGGATTTTTTTTCACATTGTCAACTTTGTTTGATCTTGGACAATCTTTGGGAGGTGTTTTCCCAATAATTTGGTATCAGAGCTTCTTCCTAAATCAAGGTGGTTAAGCTTCCATTTTGGTGAGTTGCTTGAACTTTGTTGTGCACACAAGGTGTTTGTGAAAATTCTCAAGTGAATTTTGGTGGTTTATTTTCGGTAAACAAGTGGATAAATCATGTCTACTAGAGGAATGGTGAAGATTGAGAAGTATGAGATAGAGAAATTCAATGGGAAGAATGATTTTTCATATTGGAGAATGCAAATGAAAAATTTGTTGATTTCTCAAAAGTTGCACAAGGCATTAGCGGGAAAGGAGAAAAAGCACGTTGATATGTTGGACGAGGATTGGGAAGAGCTAGATCTTGAGGCACGAGCATCTATCATTTTTTGCCTTGAAAGAGATGTTGCTTTCTTGGTTGATAGTGAGGTAACGACGGCGGAGGTGTGGACAAAGTTGGAGGCGAACTTCATGACGAAGACTCTAACAAATCGGATCTATTTGAAGTCCAAATTGTATACTTGCAAGATGGATGAAGGTACACCAATCCAGGAGTACATCAACAAGTTTGATAGGATCATATCGGACTTGACGGACATTGATGTGAATGTAGATGATGAGGATCAAGCACTTCTACTACTTCTTTCATTGCCAAAGTCTTACGAGAACCTAGTACAAATATTGATGCTTGTGGGTGATAAACTTGTGATGGAGGACACTAGAACTTCACTTCTAGCGGATGATCTTCGAAAGATTGCAACTAGTGGCATGTCTACCATTGGTAACAAGGAGCAAGCTCAAGGATTATTTTAAGGGGTAGAAGCAATGTGTGACCAAAGGGCAAGGGAGAAAAATCTAGATCGAGTTCTAGACCTCTTGCGGAAAGGTCTTATTTCAAATCCGGCGAGCTTGGGCATTTCAAGGCGAATTGTCCTAACAAAAAGGGTTGGAAGAAGAACAATAAGAACAACAACAACGAAGGAAGGTGCAAGTCAAGCAAGAGGTAAGCTATGCCTCAGAAGGAGGGGAAAGCGATGAGTGCTACACCATTTCTTGTGATGAAGAAACCTCCGGTAAGTGGATTCTTGACTCTGGATGCTCTTACCATATGTGTCCAAATAGGAAGTGGTTTACTACCTATAGACGCACTGATGGTGGAACCGTGTTGATGGGTGATAACCATTCCTGTAAAACAGTGGGGCTCGGTTCAATTAGAATCAAGATGCATGATGGAGTGGTTAGAACATTGATGGATGTTAGACATGTTCCTAATTTGCGAAAGAACCTTATCTCTGTTGGTGCCTTAGACTCCGGTGGTTGCAAGATTGTAACATGGAATGGAGTAAAGAAGGTTGTTCGTGGTTCTTTGATTGTGATGAAGGGTATTCGTGAAGGAAATCTCTATGCTCTTCAGGGTACTATAGTTACTGAAGATGTAGCAGTTGGAACAAGTGGAAGTGGTGGAGACCCATGTGAGTGCAATCGGCTATGGCATAGGAGGCTTGGGCATATGTCTGAAAAGGGGCTAGATTTGCTAGTCAAGAAAGGTTTGCTAAAGAATTTGAAGAAGCCTTGCATGGATTTTTACGAGCATTGCGTGTATGGTAAAGCACACCGAGTTCAGTTCCAGCCAAGCAAACATAGAAGAAGAGGCATTCTTGACTATGTGCACACGGATGTATGGGGTTCGGCTTCTGTCACTTCCAAAGGCGGTTCCAGGTATTTTGTTACATTTGTTGATGATTATTCTAGATATGCTTGGATTTATTTTTTGAAGCATAAGAATGAGGTATTCGACCTTTCAAGAAGTGGAAGCAATGGTTGAAAACAGAACAGGAAAGAAATTGAAGACACTGCGATTTGATAACGGTATTGAGTATACAGATGGTGCTTTCAAGGAGTTCTGTGGTAAGGAAGGCATTGTGAGACACTGGACAGTTAGAAATACACCGCAACAGAATGGGGTCGTGGAAAGACTGAATCGCACATTTCGAGAGAAATCGATGTGTATGCGATCCTATGCTGGTTTGGGCAGAGAATGGTGGGTAGAGTCGGTTGCAAATGCTTGCTACATAGTGAACCGGTCTCCACATTCAAGGTTAGATGGAGATGTACCTTATAGGGTATTGACAGAAGAACATGCAGGTTATGAGAAACTCAGAACATTCGGATGCACAGCCTACTATCATGTCAACGAGGGAAAGCTCGATGCGAGGGTCAAGAAGGCTATATTCTTGGGGTATGCGGCAGGTGTTAAAGGCTATCGCCTTTGGTGTGTAGAGGATTCTAAGTTCATAATCAGCAGAGATGTTACTTTTGATGAGAACTCCATGGTAGCTTCGTTGAAAGCTACAGTGCCCGGTGGTGATGATGTTGAGACTACAATGTCTCAAGTTGTTGACATAGAACCTAGAGATCAACCTGATTCTAGGCATGTTCAAGAGGAGCATCATACAGACACTCAAGATGAGAGTGATGATGGGCTTGAACAAGAGGCGGTTCAGCAAGAGAATGTACAGGCACAGCAACAACAGCAGCTTGTAGATAACTTGGCTTCCTCTAGGCCATGCCGTACTTACAAGCAAGTTCTAAAGTTGGAGTCAGACGAGCTTTTGAGGCACTATGGGCAAACAAATTTGGTTGAGTATGCACTCTCGGTGGAGGATGATGAGCCTACCACTTTCAAAGAAGCTATTTTAAACAACAATAGTAAGAGTTGGTTGGCAGCAATGGAAGAAGAGATGGAATCACTTCACAAGAACCAAACATGGGAGGTTGTCCCATAGGTAAGAAAGCTATTGGTTGCAAGTGATTGTACAAAAAAAGAGAGGATCCTACCAAGCTCGGTGGTACAAGATTCAAAGCAAGGTTTGTGGCTAAGGGGTTTGCACAAAGAGAGGGAGTTGACTACAATGAGATTTTTTCTCCGGTGGTCAAGCACACTTCCATTCGGGTGCTATTGAGTATTGTTGCTCATCATGACCTTGAGCTAGAACAACTCGATGTCAAAACCACCTTCTTGTACGGGGACTTGGATGAGGAGATCTATATGCATCAACCTGAGGGCTACAAGGTTGAGGATAAGGAACTTCAGGTATGTCGCTTGAGAAAATCACTATATGGATTGAAACAATCTCTTCGGCAGTTGTACAAGCGATTTGACTCCTTCATGCTAAAGCATGATTTCTCCAGAAGTGAGTATGACTGTTGTGTTTATATTCGGAAACTTCGGGGAGGTAACTATATCTATCTTCTATTGTATGTGGATGACATGCTTATCGCTTCGAAAAGCAAAGTGGAGAAAGATAGATTGAAATCTCAACTTGGTAAAGAGTTTGAGATGAAGGATATGGGGGGCTGCTAGGAAAATACTGGGTATGGAGATTAGAAGAGAGAGGACGAACCGGCGAATGTTCTTGAGTCAGAAAGGCTACATTGAGCGGGTTATTGCTAGGTTCGGGTTGCAAGGTGCAAAGTCGGTGGTAACTCCATTGGCTCCACATTTCAGGCTCTCTGGTAAACAGTCTCCTACTACAGCGGAAGAAAAGGTACGCATGGATCGTGTACTTTATGCTAGTGCAATTGGCAGTTTGATGTATGCCATAGTGTGTACACGCCCAGATATTTCACAGGCGGTTAGTGTAGTCAGTAGATTCATGGCGAATCTAGGGAAGGCGCACTGGGAAGCTGTGAAGTGGATCCTGAGGTACTTAAAAGGTACCGCGGATACGGGTTTATGTTTTGGTGGAGATGCATGTCATATAAGTGGGTTTGTGGACTCGGATTATGCAGGTGATCTAGATAGACGACGATCTATTACTGGATATGTGTTTTGCATACATGGTGCCCCAGTTAGTTGGCGATCGATGTTACATGCTACAGTTGCTCTTTCTACTACAGAGGCTGAGTATATGGCCATGGCAGAGGGAGTGAGGAAGCATTGTGGTTATGAGATCTTCTAGATGATTTGGGGATTGAGCAGGATTGTGTGGACTTGTGGTGTGATAGCCAGAGTGCGATTCACTTGGCTAAGAATCAGGTTCATCATGCTCGAACCAAGCATATCGACGTTAGGTATCATTTTGTGCGTGATGTCATAGAGGAAGGTGATATTTCACTCTCGAAGGTACACACAAATGAGAACCCAGCTGACATGTTAACCAAAGTGGTAACAGGTAGCAAGTTTCAACATTGCTTGGACTTGCTTCACATTAGTCCGTGTTGATATGTCCGAGTGGGCATGGCCCTTTTGGGGTGGGGTTGAAATGAGGTGGAGTGTATGTGAAGGTGGAGGTGAACTACGGAGGCCTGATCTCCAGTTTTTGGGTACGTAGGCAACCATGGTTTGAATGGTGCAGCCGAGTTCTTTTGGTGCTTGCTACTTCTTCTTGTGTTCGTCCAAAATTTGAGGTCTATCAAATGATGTACGAGGTGGAAAATTGTGAGAAAGGAAGGGGGGCTGGTTCTGCCGGGCGCCTAGGCTCACCGAATGTGTAAAACAGACAGAAACATGACGCCTAGGCACCTCGATAGGTTATTTATATAGCCATTTTTTCCCTCCTTCATTTAAGACAAGACCTAGAGCCCGATTTTAAGAGAAGAAAAGAGAGAAGATTTGGATAGAATTTTACAAGATTGAGGTTGTTCATCTTGGGTATAAATTCAAAGTTATTTTCTTTCTTGAGGATTAACTTGAGACTTGTTCAAGTAATCCAAACACATTGTTCTCCATTTATCCATTGAAATCATTTCTTCCCCACTTTCTTGTTCTTGAAGTGGTTTGAATTTTTTTTACATTGTCAACTTTGTTTGATCTTGGGCAATCTTTGGGAGGTGTTTTCCCAACACCTTAAATCCTTTAAGATTCTGAAACAAAGTGACCCTCTCTAGCCTTATCTTTTCATTATTATGGAAGAGTTGTTGACTCGACTATCAAAAAAGAAGTTTGAGATAAGTCGAATTGGAACCTTCTCACATCCCTAAGAGGCACCATTGGTCTCTAACTGGTTGTATGTTGATGATCTTGTAGTTTTTGTTAATGGCAACAAATAATCCATGAAAGTGCTTATGAAAACTTTTGCTTGTTACGAAAGGTGGTTGGGACAATTGATAAGCGAAGAGATATTAGCTATTTTTCTTTAAGAATTGCACAATGGCACACAAGTGTGAGATTCTTCAAGTTACTTCTTTCCATGAAGGATCTTTTTCCTTTACGTATTTGGGGGTTTCGGTGGCAATGGCCAGGCTACAAGGACTTATGGATAAAATTAAGAATAAATTTATTGGCTCGAAATTGGAGTTACTATCACAATGAAGTCTTATCATTTTAATGAGACATATGTTGTCTAGTATGGCAACACACTTACTATCAGTACTGCATGTGCCTTTATCGATTTTCAGATCGTTGAATTCAATTCTATCCACTTTCGTTTGGGTGAGGTTAATGGAAGAGCTAGGAAAAAAGGGTTGCTTGGGAGAAGATGTGTAAATCTGTGATGGAAGGGGTCTTGGTTTTCATAGGTTTGAAGAGATGCAACGGCCTCTACGTATAAAATTTGCATGGAACTTATTGTCGGATAATTCTCTATGGGTGAGATTCTTTAGAGCTAAATATGCCAAAAATAGCTTGGTTGATGTTTCTACACTGAATAGGAGGGGATCTAAATTTTGAAAATCTGTTGTAGATGCTTTATTTAATGTGGCTGCAAATTGTCGATGAAAGATCAAAAATATTTCGTTTTGGTTTTCTCATTGGATGCCGAATGGCCCTTTATGTAGCCAAGTTACTAACATGAACTAGATTGGTTTGAGAATACAGAGTGCGTGTTTGGGGTCCGAATAGGATGTTGAGAGGTTACATGAACTGTTGGGAGAAAAAAGTGCGATGGTAATATTATGCAAAACCTTCATGTTTGCAAGACTGATTAGGATATTTTGATACGAAAACCACATAAACAAGGCATTTTTTACTTCGAGAAATGCTTAGGACATGCTTAGAATTAAAGCTTTAGAAGTGTCTTGGGCCAAGTGGGTTTGGCATAAAGCTATTCCTAAGCGGGTATCAGTGGCTATAGGAAGAGCTTTATTAGGGAGACTCATTGTGGATTCTTGTATTCGTGAAATGGGTATTGCTGTAGCTTCAAGATGTAATTGTTGTCTAGTGGGTAGGTCACGAGAAGAATGCAGATCATGTCTTGAGCAAGAGAGACTTTGTAGATAACGTTTAGAGAAAATTATCACATTTTTTAGGTGTACGATAGAGGATGACACAAGGTTAGTGGAAACGGTTCACCTATGGTGGGCTTGTATTAAGCGATCTACAGAGCTGGGTTGTCTTCTAGGTATGCTTCCTTGTCTGATTACCTGGCATTTGTTGGGAGAGGTGTTGACCTTGCATGGAGATAAAGTATGAAAGAGCAGATGAAGTCCTCACATTTATAAAATTCTAGTTGCTCCAGATTGCCTCTTCCATAAATAAGTTTATGGCCATTTCTTCTCATAAAGCTAGAATCTTAACTGATTTGGATATCCCATGTGTGATGCAATGGCCAAGGCAAGCTCGTAGGATCACTTGGAGGAAGTCGATAGTGGGTACGGTCAAACTTAATTTAGATGGCTGTAGCTTTGGGAACCCTAGTCCATTTGGTAGTGGAGGTGTTACTAGAGATGAGTTTGGGAAATTTATGACTGGTTTTACAACTAAGCTAGGGGAAGCTATTAATGCAGAAGCAGAGTTGGGGTTTGTGTTGTCGAAATTGAATATGATTCTCTAACTATAGTTAATTGGCTGCTACATCATAAGTGAACGTGTAGTATTTGTGGGATTTTTGGGAAAAGCTATTGGTTTTGATTCATTTTTTTTGAGGTTCATGTAATGCATCGATACAAGAAAGACAACCAAGTGGTAGAGACATTGGCATAATTAGGTTCAGAAGTGCTTACACAGAGGGTTTTTCCCCCCTCATGGAATTGCCCATAGTTGTCCATGGACTAGTACATTTGGAGAGACTTGGAGTATCTTATATTTATAGTTGATTTGTTTGTGTTATTTTGGTAGGTTGATAGGCTTATTTAGTTTGTTTTATTCGATTTTTCATTAGTCTTGTTTAGCCTGTCCTCTTTGTTTTATCGTAAGACATGTTTAACCTTTCGTCGTTAAGCATATCTATTTGTTTGTTTTCGGAGTGGTGTCAATGATTGAATACGTATCTACAGTATTCCTCTGCTACAAGTGAGGTTTTATTAATTAAAAATCGGAGGTAAAAGAAACTAGAGTTAATAATTATTCCATCCTTATTCTTTGTACAATTCTCGTTTATGCACCCTTTCTTGGCTTTCCATAATTTGATATTTTTATTTTTATCCCTACCAAGAAGTCCACCAAAATTTGATTTTCTTTTCTGGCAACCTTGTTGATCAGGTGGCTCTTCTTCATCAACTCTACAACAACTTTTGATGGGGGTTGCTCATATTGGGTGTAAATATTAAATATCTCTTGCTTGTCTTCCACCCTTAATATTAGCTTACACTTCTTCATGTCAATCAGGGTTCGTCCCATTGCTAAGAACGGCTGACCCAATATAACTGAAATGTCTCGATCTTCTGGTATGTCCAAAACAATGAAGTCCAGAGGAAATATAAAAAATTCATGCTTTTACGAGTACATCCTCAACTTTGCCACGTGGTCTTACGATTGTTTTCTCAGTTAGTTGTAGCGTTATTGATGTTGATTTGGCTTTACGAAGTCTTAATTTCCTATAAACAGAATACGGCATTAGCTTGATACCAGCACTTGTGTCACACAATGCATTAATTGAACAGGAATTTCCAATTGAAACTGGTAAAGTAAAACTCCTTGGATCCTTCAACTTGAGAGGCAATTTGTTCAGGACTGTTACACTACTTTTCTCAGTTAATGCCACAGTTTCAAACTTTGAAAACTTTCTTTTATTTGTAACTTCTCTTTCAAAAATTTTGTAGAGTTTGGAATTTGTAATATCGGATCAATGGACGGGATGTTGATCTGGAGCTTTTTGAGAACATCGAAGAAATTTTCATAATTTGTATCTTGTTTGTTCTTCTTGAGCATTTAAGGAAAGGGAATGTGAGGCATATAAGTTTTGCCTAGACTTGGTGCTTTGGCAACTTATGTTTCTGTACTTTTTTCATTTTCAGTTGCTGTTGATGTAGATTTTTCTACTATTGTAGCTTCATCAATCACTTCCTGGTTATCTTTTCTTTTGGGTATCTCTGTAGTAATCTCTGACGATTGTACCTAACTCTTTGTATTTATGACATGAATATTTTGCTCTATCGACTTTTTCCAAAGTTTTTGGGAATACGAAAGTGGGGGTACATATGCTTTAACTTTCACGGGGCCTAGAGTAGATCGTTCTCCACTATGTTAATTTCCATCACTTGTTCCTTAGGATTTATCATTGTATTACCTGGCAATATCCCTTATGGGTGTTCTGCAATTTCACATAAAGACGACTATGAGATACTTGGACAAAGAGGGTAATGAATTGAAGCCCAACAATAGAATATCGACATGCAAATTAGCTGTTTGTTTCTCATTGCTTCCTACAACACAATTAAAAAGTTATGATGTGGATCAGGGATTGTTCATTATAGTGTAATCACTATCTAGCAGAATAAGATGCTGAGAGCATCTCCAAATGTGACACCAAAATGCACCAAATTTTGGTGCAATATGTCTTTTACCCTTTATTTTCATTTGCCAAACAAATTAACGAAAGGTATTTGTGTCATTTGTGTTATAAATTTTTCAATACAATAAATTATTATTATTATTATTATTATTATTATTATTATTATTATTATGTGCATTTAAATAAATTTTAATAATGTAGAAAATAACAATTAACGATAAGAAGACAAAAAATTAAAATTTAACAAACATGATTATTTAAAATTTTTTGTAGTGTTTCTATTAATTGTATTATATATTTTTATATTTATTAATAAATTTAATATTTTCGTTAATTTAACGTAATTTTTATTTTGTAATTTATGTCCTTGTAAAATAAATAAATAAATAATTTTTCAAATAAATAAATTGTTAGGAATAAAAAAAAGTAAAAAAAAAAAATGATTAAACACGGTTTATTTGTATAAATTTTGGTTTAATGGTTGGCTATATAAGTTACTTTCTTACGTGAATGCAAATAGTTGAAAGTGTAGATTTATCGCCTGTTAACAATGGGCTACGTTTTGAATATTTTGTCCTTAATAATGTTTAATTTACTGTTGCATTGGAAATTTAACTTGTTGCTATATTTACGTGAGAGAATAGCTGGCATATATATATCAAATTCTGATGTCATAACCTGTTCATGATTCCATGGCTGATGACGCATTATGTTGGATCATTACTCATAGAATGTGCAACTTCTGTGAAAGAACAGGTTTTAAGAGCCCGAGGCGTAGTCTAGTGGTGCAAAGGACAGGAGTGAGGTTATCTCACGCCTTGCTAACAGCCGCAGTGTGGAGGTTTGATTTCTGAGACATGAAATTGGACTTCTTGTAGGCGCAGTGTACAAGCAGCTCTTGTTTCTTGACCTGTTGGGGCACATCCCGCGATTTACCTCCCTCACAAAGCTCTAGGGGCGGGACGGTGGGGGCCCTCAAAGTTGGGATTCAACCTTTTTTTTTTTTTTTCTCTAAAGAACAGGTTTTAAGAGTTTTTTTCCTCGTGCGACTGTGGAATGGTTTATATGTATAATTTGGTTCTACATCGTTGATGTAATGAATGTTATTATGTGGAGGCTGTTTTGCTTTGTCTAGCTTGTTTTCTTCAACATCTTTCTGTTTACCTATGAAGGGAATGAAACTGAAGCGAATTGATAATGCTAAGCCAGATTGACTTGTTTTAATCGGCACATATAACTCGATGGGTGATTCTTTATCTTCTCTTGCTACCACTGATACTCTTCAGAATATTTCTTTCTTCTCTCTCTAATGAACAAGCCACCATGACCAGAGTCCCTAGCTGGCTATTTAGGGCTTGTTCGATAGTGATTATGAGAATTGATTTTTTTACTGTTAGAGAGAAAAGTAGATCTCACCTGTAAGTGAAGAAGTCAAAAATAACGACTGAATTACTGAAATAAAGGTCAAAAAAATCAAAACCAAACGAGGACTTAAATTCCTAGGAAGTTGAGGACATCGTGAAGTGTTTTTGCACAAGATCATCGCAACTCATCTCAATCTTTGATGAAGAGTTTAGCGATATCCAGTTCTTTTACTTGATTTATTCGTTTTTGCTCGATGACTTGATAGGAAGTGAGAAGCGCTTTTACTCCATCCCGCATGATGCATTACCATTTGTCCTGTCACACCTTTACCCACAAAAGCTTCGACCATTTTGAGTACATTAGAATTATCTCAAAATTTGCAAAGAATGATTTAAGGTCCAAGATAACAACTACAGATAATGAATACAGTGAAAGATGCAATTTTGGGTTTTTTATTTATTTATTTTTTATCACGTTTACAACTAGAAACCCGGCATGGAAAAAGCAAGGAAGCCATAAAACTTTGTTACAACTTCGCCCATGTTTACAACTTTGTAGCGAGTCAATGACCACTATAAAACCTTTATCAATTCTTAATACGTGAATCCTAAAATCATGAGCCGTTCGTCTACTAGTTAGAAAGATGACACAAAATTTTATCCGACAAGCTCGCTCTGAGAACGAGTCTCTCTGTTGATTTGAAGGTAAGAAACACGACCCCTTGATTAACATGCTTCATAGATGTCTAGTGCCGCTTCCTACCACCATTCTTTCTCTTACCTTGGCTCTTTTTACCACCCTTCTTTTTCTTCCCTTTGCCAATAACATGTCTGCTACTTTCATTGTTGGCTCTAGGTGCAGAAGGTTTCAATAAACTTTTCACATCAAGGACACCATTTCTGAAATGACCTTCAGTCGACTTCAGCACTCTTTCCTCCTGTCTGCGCCTCTCGGTCGCCTTTTTAGTACCACTAGTATGATAATACCCTCCAAATCTTTGAAGTATTGCATTCTAAAAGAGCAGATATACGACATGTCAAGACTCGAAAATGTAGCATCAGCAATATACACAAGATAATAGCAATTTGATGAGAAAGTGAGAGTATGCTAGTGACCTCTTGGAGCATTTTCTGTTCTCTTTCCTTTTGTTTCTTCATTTGCACTTGTGCTACACTAAGCGGTAATTTCTGCGTTTTTTGAGGCTGTTCAAGGGGAAAAAATTGGTTAATGCATACAGCAATGGAGATCTTACTGATGTCGAAGTAAAAAGACAGTATTCACTGTCACCTTTCCACCAAGAGAAACGACCTTTCGGTTTTCCAACTCCTTCCTCTGTTTCCATGTCATATGAGATGACCCTAAAGCAGCAGAAAAGTTAAAAACACACCTATTGGCATGTTTGTAAGGTGGATTGGACCGTAGCAGACAGTAGTAATAAGGAAAAAGAAGCCAAAATCTTGATAATAATAGTGTCTACTCATGTCCAACTATATATAAACATTATCCACAAGCATGGAACTCTCAGTAGTTAAACGGAGATGGTAAAGTCAGGAACTCAAATTGAAGTACGACGAAATGCAAAACACTTCAAATTCAACAAATCACTACGTTTACATTTGGAAGATTAAAATCTTAAAGACAGTAATAGATGCACAGCTAACATATCATAAAATATTCAAATAATACACCGGATAGTTTCTTAACACAATGGAGCAAGGAACATGCAAAAAAATTCCTTACCAGGCACATATTTAGCATTAGTGGTACAACATAAAATTTAGAAATTGTTAAAAATACAAAATGCTACTTTGGTACAAAAGTTTTTCTCATGAAAACCAAAAAGTACAGGCTCGTATCGAATACAAAGTGCTTTCTTTTTCACTGTTGATGGAACAATTTAGAACCGACTCCATGTAGTAGAGCATCCTCCAATTGATAACACCACTAGTAGACCACCCATAACATACCAAAAAGTGTACATATCCTTAGGGGACGACCAAAAATTAGAAATTTGATTTGATCAAATATGTGAAAAACGTAATAAAATGTTGAATCCTCAGCCAATATTCAAATTATAAAGAAGAGATTGACAACTTGTTTTAAGCCCAAATATGGCGTTATTGGCTTCAATCCTAATACAAACTTAGTAATGTCTTAGCACTGGACGAAGTATATATTATAAAGCAAACAAGAAATTTTTTTTTACTCTTTCGTCCTGCCTGATTCGAAAGGAAAGAACAAGAATATGCACAAGCAATAATATCATCACCATTAGTGAGGACCAGCATTGGATTACGTATTCTATTAGCTAAAGAATCACAAAACCAATTAATGTAGAACGACAATCAAGAGAACTGTAGTACCCAAAAACTCTATATCTCTCATGATGGACTTAATATCCATTTTGGGGGCATTCGGATCCATTTCACTGGATGAGGATCCTCCATTGGCCTCTTGACTTCTCTTAGGCATCTCTGTCCATTCTTTTATCTGAAGCAAAAAAAAAAAAAAAAAAAAAAAAAAAAAAAAAAAAAAAAAAAAAAAAAAGAAGGAAAAAATGAGGACATGGAAGTAAGTTTTAAAAGGCCAAATTGGATAATAGGGTGTTCCCTTTTTCTTGAGGCAAGATGTAAAACACCGACACATAATAATAAAATTATACAAAATTAATGGAAAACAAAAATGCAGAAAATTAGCTTTAAACATATTGAAAATCCATAATGAAACAACTTCATGAATAAAAGTTTAAACTCTTAAACAAATGAAAGATAGAACGAATTAGCAAATAATAATCAAATAACAAGAATTCACAATTAAAACTAGAAAAGAACTAATTTAATACACAATGAATAATCACAAATAACTAACTTTATGATTGTATAAATAGGATTTGAAACAGAGACTAGTAGCAATCAAGTTCAGAGTCCTCCCCATTTGTGGAGACAAATTCAACCTACATGATAAATATGCTGCATTGTACTCGCCCAAATCCCCTACTTGCAAGGGATCAATCTGTTTACTTATCTAATAAACAATAACCATTTCCCCTCAATCCTATCATTGATTTTTCTTTTTACAATTTCGTACTAAACAATAATGATAATTTAAAAGATTTAATAGTTTTTTTTTTTTTTTTCAAACAATTGTATCCGTGGTTTTTCACACTCTGAAAACATTGTATGGTGACTTCATTATCAATTTCATTAGACAATCTTTTACACCATATACAACCAAGCTATTACTATTTCTACTGTCCCAACAAATATAGCATTTGGGGAGTTAAATATGATCCATATTACTCAACCATCATTATAATTCACAGACTACTCGAATCCTTCCACCATTCTCGTTACTCGACGCCTCCTTCTCCTATGCTTTCCCATACTTATTATAATTCTTATTCCCTGAATTACCATAACAATGTAATGAACTCAACGCTAGTCCTCTTACATTATGATATATTTTAAAACTATTTTATGTAGAACAGGAAGCTTGCAAAGCCAGAGCATCATTTTCATGACTCTACTGGAGTCTAATTCTATAGATTCAATCCCTCAACCTGTCCATTTTCCAAAAGGCACTTAGTCTTCCCACATCTTAACTATGCAAATCAGCCCTCAAATTGAACCTCAAGCTTCAATTTTATCAACCCAAATACGAAAGCTTATCTCTGAACTCCGAATCAAGAGCCAGGGGTGGACCCATCCGGGGTGAGTGGGGACTAGAGAGTGCAACTGCCCCCACTGGATTTTAGGGCGGCCAGATTTTAAGGTTCTGTGAAAACCGTAAACAACCGCATCAAAAATTCAACAAAAAATCATCTAAAAACAACAATGTTAGAAAAAATAAATAAAGTATAAGGAGTTGAGTTAGAATTAAATCATTAACAATCAGACCGACTGAGATTTTCATCCTAGAAAGCCCATTTTTACACTAATAAAATCCGACACTACCTTCCAATTTTGTTGGTTGAGTAGAAATCAGTACCCGAAATTTTATCTAATGCTGCGGAAGAAAGACAACAGCTGCCTGCTTGTCCTTCTTTGAACGATGAATAAGACTTGGATATAGTACACGCCTTTAATTGGGCTTTAGAAGCCCATTCTAATCAATTTCCCTGATTGGCCTAAGTCAAGTAAGTAAAAATAAATAAAATAAAATATAAAATAAAATAGACCAATAGAATATTTAACTTCTACTTTTGACAAATTAACTATTGATCAAATAATCCTTAAATCAGATATTCAAGAATTTAATTAATTCAAAAATTTGGAATTTCGGTCATTTGTTTTACATTTCTAATAATTTTTTCAAAATTGTTGTAACGTAAAATATATGTCCTCTTTTTTATCGTGATATAGAGGGAATATGATTCATGCACTTGATTTGTACTAATAAAAATTAATCTTTATCTTTCAATTTACATTGCCAGGGGACTCGTTGTCATAACTTTGCAATTTAAAATGATATGACTCATACGAACCATAAATTGTATGTTGCTGAACATTCCATCAAATGTCCATAACAATTATTTTTAACAACCATTTGCATTTACATGAATTATCATCACATGAAGTTATTGCAATTCTACAAGATAGCAATAGTCAATTGGTCGTAGTTATACAATATAAAAATGAGTTAGAGTCACAATTACTTTTTATTAAGTAGTCCTTCCAATGCCACAATGATCACATGGTAGGAGTCACATACCCCATAACTGAAGCCAAAACATAGGTTCAATATTTCTTCTCGCTATTGCAATGTCTATTGATTATTGTGGAGATTTCAATTATTGGTGTGATGTCGTCGACCATTTTTTTAAGAGAAAATAACTAATTTTTTTATATTGTAATAATAGATTTAAAAGAAAGAAAAATCATATATCGAGCAATTATTTCTCATAAGAATATTTTAATCCAAGGAAACTATCAAATCGATTTCCATGCATAATACTTTAAAAAATATATATTATATTTTAGAATGATCTGATTTTTGCAATTTTGTGAAATGTTTCTCATTTTCTCAAAATTTAACGTTAACTATAGGAGTTATCAAATTATTTTTTGTTCAAATAAATATGTATCTATGTCATTATGATTCAATATCTAATAATGTAGACAGACACAATTGTAATAAAATAATTGTCCTAAAATATGCTATATATATATATATATATGGATTGACTAAGGTAATTACAAATGGAATATAAGAGAGATTGGAGAAGGGAGTTTTAAAGTTGAGGTTTGTACAATGAAATCCTACATGCATGAAAGAGCGAAAGAATTGGTTGGACACGTGTCGCAAATATATATCGTCCTATACTTTTTTTTCCTCATTTCTTTAGTTGAAAACATCAATTGGAAGTAAGATTTCTCCATTTTTTCACTCAATCTACTATTATTGTACTACTCTTCTTCTTCATCCTCTTTCTCTTCCCTTCTTCTTCTTTCCAGAAATCCAAAAAATTGAAATCTCGAATTCGAGTTGTAGTATATTGGACGGGGTTCATCGGTTGCCTTTTATGTAAGTTATTATCCGAGAGAAATACGAATGATCGATCACTTTCTTTTTATTTTCTTTATTGTCTAAATTTGATCGTAAATTCAGTTGAATTTGAATACAGCTGGTTGCGTACTTTTTATGTAAGTTATTCTCCGAGAGAAATACGAATGATCGATTTTCTTTTTTGTCTAAAATCGATCGAATTTGAAAAATTAAATTCAGTTGGATTTGAATACGGCTGGGTTTTCTGTGTTTTTATAATTCTGTCTGTTCTTGAGAGAAAATAATGCCTCTGCATTTGGAGAACAAAAGAGATTGGAACCCATGGCACCAGAGACCAAAGCAAGATGGAGAAAAGAGATCGACTGGCTCCTATTTGTCACAGATCACATTGTTGAATTTGCTTGTTCAAAACAAAGGTCTAAAGATGAACACAAATGGAGGTAATTTATTTCTTTCTATTGTAATGTTTGCCCAAGGGATATTGCTTAAGACTAGACGTTTGTGTGTTTATCAATCCATTTTAAAGAAGCTTAAGTTCTTAATTCTTGATCAGATTATGGTGACAAAGCAACGAACAGTCCCTGCCCTATGGAAGCTCGACACTGTGTTCCTTGTAAGTGAAAAATTTCTTTACTTGTGATTTGTTTCTCACGTTACAGTTCATTTTGTTTCATTGTTTACTCATTCATGGTGTTAATGATAAACAGGATTGCCTGGATAACTTTAAAGACCAAAATGGTTAGACATTACCAAGGTTGGTTTTTTTTATAATTATAATGATTTTGAAAAATTTGGTCCTTCCTAGTTCTCTTATATGTATAACAAATATTTATCAATTTTTGCGATTTCAATCTGATGGTTTTTTTCTTAGCTGCCATAATTCAAATGTTAGCAATGTGAAATATGGAAAATTGATGATAATAAATATTATATCATATTTATTTCTTATGATGCATATTCTACATAGTGCAGTTTATCTGAGCTACAACAAGATCTTTATACAGTTATAGAGCATAAAGAATCCACTATTTGCTCTATCTAGCCAATGATAAGTTGTTTGTATGCTCTGCAAATAAGATCAGAAAGGCAACAAATAAACGGTTTTAGAAAAAGATGGATGAGCTGATTTAAGATTCCTAATCAATTTGTGGTAGAATATTATAATATGTCAGAAAAATTAGCTTCGGTGTTAAAATTGTTGGAAAAAATGAGTGAGCGGCTCACTTTTGACACAATTTTCGGTGAGTCCATTGGTCCAATTTGGAATGTCAAAATTGATATGTGTTTTTCTCCGCGAGAACATCGAAGTCATGTATTTATTTGTCAAAAATGAAGTTAGGGTGAATGAGAAATTGGAGTTTAAAGTGAACATTTGAAAATGATCTATGTTGATGGGAAAACTATAGTTAACTTTGTCCTACATAGGAAAAACATGAAAACAAAAACCACTTTACATATGGTTATGCATTGGAATGGTGTAATCATGTATAGTATAGAGGCTCTCTACACGTGCATGTGCAGGGGGGTACAAATCACGGATAGAAATAGCCTTCGGATCTTGAACTTGGGTGCGGGTGCGACCTGTGGACCGAACGGAGCAAAAACTGGCCATTTTGGATTGTTCGCGTTTTGCAATTTTTTTTTTTTTTTTTTGTGGTTTTTCCAAATGACTTTTGAGTGTCTGAAACTCCTAATATTCCAATGGTCGAAACCGAAATGTAACTTCAATAAACTGCAATGGTTAATGCAGAAACTAATGGTCAGATTCAGCCTATATAATTTCACTCTGCAATTTCCAGCAGTTTATATTCAGATTCAGTTCTGTTTTCTGTTTTGTTCAGTCTCCTTTTGTGTCTATTCCAATAAGGTGATATTGTTCGAACACTCGCCCAGTTCATAGAAATAGAATCGCGGTGCTCGAATTTTGCTGGTTACCGTTGTATTCTGAGAGACAAGCGCTTAAACTAAACCTCTAGCACTACGGTGAGGAGGCAAATTTGTCTTAAAGAAACTGTGTTTACACATGCCTTGTGGTTAAAAGTTTATTTTCAAATATATATGCTTCCAGTTTGAGTATCTGTACTTTAATTATTTGCAAATTTACACGCTTTCAGATTTTATTTAGCTTTCTGAAATTTATACTGTTTTTATGTTTTTACAAATAATATAATTTGTCATTCTTATTCAAGTAGTGATTTAGATAATAGTCTGTATCTAAATAATTTGTGAAAAATAAATTAAGAAAAAATTTATCTGAATTTTTTTTCAATATTGTGTTTGTGCAAATTATATGAAAATAAACACCAAATTCTATGTTATCTAAAGTCATTGTATGAAAACAAATAGTTGTAGAAATTCTGTGTTTAATTCTCTACCAAATACGATCACTGTCATATACGGTGACTGCCTGCCAAATACGGTAAGTTGCACTGTCAAATACGGTAAGTAATTGTCAAATACGATAAGCAGCTGCCAAATACGGTAAACAATTGCCAAATATGGTAAGTGTGAACCCGGTGTCTAAAACAAAATACGGTACATGAAAACTCAATTCCACTCCATACACTACCGATTAAAAATAACAACATGCATAACAGATAAAAGTGGAAGGTTAAGCAATTACATTCTGTCTGGAATTTTATCGGTTTCATCTTCACATTCCATGAGAGTTTGGACCACAGCAGCCATAGTAGGCCGCTTGCTTTGGTCTTCCTTTACACAAGAAAGGCCTAATTGAATCAGTGTTGCTGCTTGTTTTCTGCTATAATTCCCTTCCAATCTTGAATCCACTATGCTCTCTACCCAAGAGGAGTTTCCACCCTCAGATTTTTCCTTCACTGTCCTGTCAAAACTTTTAAGAGGAATTTTGTGATTGTCAGCATCATCTACCACCCAATTTGAGAGTTTAATTCCCTTTACCATCTCGAGTATTACAACACCATATCCATAAACGTCGACTTTTGCAGTGATTGGCTGGTTCAGAGCCCACTCTGGAGCCATATAGCCTTTCGTCCCTCGAATTCTTGTAATTTCTGAACCAGGGCTATCTCTCCGAAACAGCTTTGCTAGCCCAAAATCTGCAATCTTGGGTTGAAATTCACCGTCTAGAAGAATATTTTCTGGCTTCAC
>NC_036256.1:3597989-3709255 GCF_002742605.1 Olea europaea var. sylvestris | reverse complement strand
CGATTTTGGAGAAATTTTGTTAGTTTTTGGTGAAATTAAAGCTGCTGATGTGGGGCCAATTTTGGGTAAATTCCTTCGTTTATGCATTGTTTCCTTTTTTAGTAAGTTTTGTTTTGATTATATCTCGATGAATTTAGATCGGATTTGAATTCCGTTTATTGGAGGATAATCCTTAAGATTAGAACTCTCAATTTTAGTCATTATATTGGTTTTTCCATTTTAGGAAAAATATATATATATATTTAAATTTTTTCGTATTTTTTTAGAATTTTCACTATAAAACATTGTAGCACTTTGATGGAAATGCTTACAATGCTTGGATTACAATGACAATGAGAGAAAGGCAGCCATTGTCTTTGAAGTTCCTCTCCTTAGTTATGGTCAAGAGATAGATTGAGGCTTAACTGTTGTTTTTTTATCTTGTTTTGCACACATTATATTTTATGAGTAGAAAATTTTCATGGAGGACTCACCAATTAAGAAAAATCTCAGGTCAATTTTACGCTTTAAAGAAGGTTTTAATATAGGTAAGACAAACAGAACACGACATGATTGATTTTTTGGTGCCTGAATTTTTATTTTTTGATTTCCTCTTGGAATAGGTTTTGTTTTCATTACCTCTACTCTTTGGATAAATCTACATTTTTTATTTGTAATTTTAGCAAACGTTGTATTACACACACACACTAGGTTCTTACACTGAAAATTTTTGTTTCTTAAAATTTAAAAAAACTAGATTTTCTGTCTGAATCAACTAGATTTCAAGCAGGTCACCTGGGTCAAGACATAGATTGTTGGTTTTGTAAAGCCTCTTTTAGATATTTCCTTCTAGCTTTGGGTCAATCTAGGAAAGCTTTTAGGATTTCATGATTTGATTTATTTAACGTATATGCCATGGTTTCCAGTATTTCAATTATATTTTTTATAACCCATGGCAGATTGGCTATTCTGAAATTACGATTTCTTGGATTGTTTCATATTTTTAGTTTTACCATTTTCTTTTGGTGAAATTTGAGATTTTGTGTTAATTGATGGGAGGAAGGAGTGCTTTCAAATACAACTCACTCAATTTCTTAGCCGCCTTCAATAAATTCTCATCTCCAATCTGAGCATACATTATTGTGTATCTAATGAAAAGAATGAAATGGTTATACATTTTTCTTTGTCCTTTCTCTAACATGGAAGTCATATTCTTGAGTGAAAATAATCGTTTTGATCATATTGTAGAGATTAGTGTTTAAATTTCTGCTATATAGCAAGTTAATTAAGAGTCTGATTACCATGCTTGGAATTCAGTGTAATATTTCATGTCTGCTATTGTTTTTAATGAGAGGGTGATGTTTTTCAGTATCTAGAAGCCGATAGAGGAGTCTAATCTCTTCTATTTTTAAATTTTTTAAATTTTTGTATCTTGTGATTAACTAAGTTCCCCAAATTTTCATCTTTACTTCGTTGCCTGTTTGTGTTTTTCATATGATAGTTTATGTGACGATTTTAATTGACGGCAATCTAGATATAGATTCGTGTATATTTGTATTACAGATTTATTTGTTTAGCCTTGAATGTATCATTTGATCTTCACCTTCAAGTTACATGTACTCTTCTATTCCTGCAGGTGAAAGAAAGGACTTGATTCGATTATTATTTAGTAAATCTTTACTGTTTAATAAGATATTGAATTGAATATTGGTGAGTTGATATTTATGTTTTTGTAATTTTTTTTTTTTTTTTACTTTTCTTGTTCATTCTTATGTGATTCTTAAAATGGTATAATCTTCGATTGTGAGATAAAGCACGCATTGTAGATGGGGTTGGGGTGTGAGAAGAAGACTATTTTTTGAATAATTTTGATGGGTTTTTGGAAACAAAACTGTGAAAAAGAACAAAATTCACTTAAAATGCCAAGTATAAAATGTTGCCAATAGAAGTGCAAAAAATGTCAGAACATTGAACTGTAGGTGCAATTTATCGTTAGAAATGTAGTGAAAATATAGGCATTATCTGATTTTGTATGTTAGGCAATATAGATTTCATAATCTGGAATCAAGACTGTTTCCTTTGTATTCTCCATTATCATAGTTTAATTGCTTTCTATTTTTCTTTTATTAAAGCCTTTTTTATTCTATATTGGGAACTGATAAGTTATGTCTATGCATAAGACCGTCGAATCTATGTGTAAACTAGCTATTTTATATTGAACTTCCATTACTTAGTCACAATAGGAAATTCTCATACATTGCAAAAATTTTACAAAAGAAGTATGTGATTGATGTAGATTTCATGATGTTGTTGGCTATAGTGATAGTATACTGGAAAGAACAATGATGTCCCTGCTACAATTGAAGCCAACATTTTTATCATTTATGTTTATCATGATTAGTCTTGCTAATATTTCTTTCATACACATTAATGTGAGCTTTCTATCTGTTTATCCTCAATGTTTTCTAAATTTAGTAATTGTTTTTCTATTAGGGAATAGAAAGACATGTTAGCTTGATACCCATTAGTGTTTTGTAAAATCACATTATAAATTGACGTTCTTTTATTTGCGTGTTATAATTTGAAGTGATTATCTAAGGTTCCATAATTATATGGGATGTCACAAATTGTATACTCGATGGATCGGATATAGTAAGAGACAATTCATGATGTGATCAAAATTATGTCGTTCACAATCGGTTCATAAAGTTGGACGCTTTATGTTGATAAGATTGTATTGTTCTTATTAAGATTTGTCTAGATCTTGAAATAAGAACAATAATGTGTTTCAATGCACATTGAATGGGACCACGTAGATGACTCATCTGTGACCGTTTGAAATGAGACTCTACTTGATTATCAAACAGGTCACCTAAATCCTAAGTGAGTAATGTACCTTTGATTGCTAGTTCAAGTTCTTTGAGGTACCAATGAGTGAAGTCTTAAATAAAAGATTAATCTCGATACTTTGGGAATCGAGCTGAAAGAATTAGAGATTATATACTTACAATAGTTGAATCCATTAATCATTGAGATGAGACGATCGTCACTCTAAGGTATTTTTCTAGGCAAATTGAATATGAGCTCAGTAGGTCGACGATGAGATCGTTGGACTTTACATTGTGATTTGATCACAACGAATTTGTCGTATGAAAATGGAACTTAGAGGGTAATACATGTTGAAAGGCAAAACGATCATTTTACCAGTTTCAACATATTGGCGGTCAAATAGGGGTTGACTTGTGGAACGATAATCAGAGGATATTGTTATTGGATCATAATTTGCTTCGGTAACTATCACTTGACTCGAGAGTGCAATCTCGATTTTTTGGCAAAATAAGTCGGGATTAATAGATGTATCTCAATTGGTCAAGAGTTGACCCAATTGAAAACATCTATTCGAGTTTGGGTCATGTGGATTGTAGATTCTAGAGTCATTAATCATGTTTGCAATTCTTTACAGGGTTCCAAGAAACCAAGCATCTCAGTGAAGGGAAGTATACTCTTAGGATTGGCACAGGAGCAATGGTATCTGCCAAAACTGTTGGCACTTTTACTTTATGATTTGAGAATCGTAGACATTTGATATTAGATGACTGTTATTATGTTCCCGAACTTACACAGAACTTGGTTTCCGTTGCGCTTTTATATCATGTTGGTTATTCGGTACTTTTTACCCGTTTTACGGTAGTTATTAAGTTGAATAATTCTATTATATGATCGGGTCATATGGTTAATAGTCTTTATGTTTTAAGTCCTTTGATTGGCTCTATACATAACACTACTACTGCTAAGAAAAGAAAGAGGTCATCTAGTACTAATGAAACTCTCTTATGGTATCTTAGATTGGGTCATATCAATCTAAATAGGATTCAAAGATTGGTAAAGGATGGTCCTTTAAATAAGTTAGAGGTGGAATCTATACCAACTTGTGAATCTTGTATAGAAGGAAAGATGACCAAGAGGCCCTTTAAGGTTTAGGGACAAAGAGCTAAAGAGGTTTTGAAATTAGTACATTTCGACGTTTGTGGACCTATTAGTACTCGGGCTAGAGGAGCATACGAGTACTTCATCACCTTCACAGATGATTACTCTAGATTTGGATACATATACCTTGTCTCACAAATTCAAAGCTTTGGAGAAATTCAAAGAGTTTCGGACGGAAGTTGAGAAACAATTAAGTAAGAGTATCAAGACCCTTCGATCCGATCGAGGTGGCGAGTATCTATCCCAAGAGTTTAAGGTCTATTTATCGGATAATGAGATATTATCCCAATTGAGTGCACCAGGAACTCCCCAACAGAATGGTGTCTCGAAAAGAAGAAATCGAACTCTTCTAAATATGATAAGATCAATGATGAGTTATTCTTCATTGCCTATATCCTTTTAGGGATATGCACTACAAACAGACATTTATTTGTTAAATTTGGTACCATCTAAATCAGTTCCCAAGACACCTCTTGAGTTGTGGAATGGGCGCAAGCCTAATTTACACCACATTGGGATATGGGAATGTCCAGCACATGTGCTAAAGGGAAAGACGAATAAGATGGAATCAAGATTAGAAGTTTGTTTCTTTGTAGGATATCCAAAATGAACAAGAGGTTACTACTTCTATAATCCTCTTGATAAGAAGGTATTTGTTAGCACAAATGCAACCTTCTTAGAGGATAAGTATATAGAAGAACACAAGTCTACTACTAGATTCTATTGGAAGAGATGTTAGAACATGGTTCAAACAACTCATTTCTAGATTTCCGCATAGAATCTAATAGTGATGACTTGGAACCTCCTATTGAACCAATGGTTACTAATGAAGCAAATGAGCAAGTGATGCCCATAGGGAGTTATAGGCAAATAGAACCTGTTAGGAAAATGTGTAATTGGCAATCTGTGACCAAAGGACCTATTTGTCAAAATTGTAAAGTTAAGGACTAAATTGTACAGGTCAAATAGTTCAAGGACTAAAGTTGCAATTTTGTAAAGGTCATAGCATAGGTCTAGGGTAAAGTGGGATGCTTTGAAGATGTAAACGGCGCGTTGATGTCGTTGGAGTTTCGCCCTGACCTTGTTAGAGCTAAAATTACAGAACTGACCTCGCTGGAGTTTCGCTGGCTATCGCCTGAGCGAAGGTACGTCGCTCAAGTTTCGCCAAGACCTCACTCGAGCGACTGTGTTATCTGGCCTTTGGTAATTTTAATGCCTCGCGAATTTTTAACGCTCTATATTACCAAATTCGACCTACTATATAAACAAAACGACTGATTTTCATTAGGGACCTTTGGCAAACATTAAAACAACAATTCCTCTCAACTTCCAAAGGATCGAGAACCAAAATAAATTCATCTTTTTCGTCTTTGATTCTCATGATTCTTTGAATAAAGAACATCAACCCTCACAAAACCAAAACACCCTTTCATATCTCCATATAAACTTCCAGAAGATCATCTGTTTGAAGATCCGGGAAGGAAATTGCTTGAAGAACTGGAGTGCTTGGTGATTCACAGGAGGTAGAAGATATTCGAAGTTGGGATTTTGGCGCAGATCTGCAAAATCCAGGATAGCTGTGGTCGATACAGTAAGGAGGTCAGAATATTGTTAGAATCAATAATGTCTGATGTACTGTAAGTCAATATCTTCTATAGTGGATCTCTACTGGCTTGTGCCCGGAGTTTTTACCCAGTTGGGTTTTCTCCGTCAACATTTTGTTGTGTTTTTACTGCTTTCTGCTATTTATTTTTCAACCGGTAATTCAACTTAGGTAGATAAAGTATGTGAATGAATCTAGGCAATGCATAATTGATGTGACTTGTTGCATCAGTTAATTAATTGTTTTAATTCCGTATAAACACCTATTCACCCCCTCTAGGTATTGGTTGGGTCGAACTATTGCTTTTTTAGAACCAAAGGTAGTAGAGAACGAAGTACCCATTGTTGTATCTCCACATGTCTCTTCAAATGGGGGTAATGGGGATGTTGTTCCTAACCAAGGACAGGATCAAGCAGTGGAAAGAGAGGAATGACCTTTGGTCAGACTGGACAATTAGGCACCTTCAACCATTATTCGTAGTGGGATGATTGTGAGACCACCTTTTAGGTACTTGCTCTATGGAGAATCCTATCATGAGATCTCTTCTGAGCAAGAAGAAGATTCCACTTCGTTTAAGGAAGCAGTGGAAGATGTAGACTTTGAATCATGAAAATTAGCCATGAACTCAGAAATGAAATCTATGTATTCCAACAAGGTTTGGGATCTTGTAGATGCATCTAATGGGGGTAAAGCCTATGGGATGCTGGTGGGTCTATAAAAGGAAAAGAGGTATAGATGGGAAGGTTGAAACCTTCAAAACAAGGCTAGTGGCCAAGGGTTTTACCCAAAGAGAAGGCATCGACTATGAAGAAACCTTCTCACCAGTTGTCATGCTTAAATCTATTCGAGTCATTTTATCCATTGCCGCTCATTATGATTATGAGGTTTGTTAAATGGATGTCAAGATAACATTTTTAAATGGACGTCTTGATGAGACAATTTACATGATGTAACCTGAAGGGTTTGTGAAAGAAGGTCATAAAAGGAAAGTTTGTAAGTTGCAGAGGTCCATTTATGGACTCAAGCAAACGTCCATGTAAGATTTGATCAAACCATCAAGACCTATGATTTTGAGCAGAATCTAGATGAACCTTGTGTGTACAAGCGAAAACAAGGGAAGAAAGTAGTTTTTTTTATTCTTTATGTAGATAACATTATACTCATTGGCAATGATGTAGGGACATTGTCATCTATAAAGAAATGATTGTCATAGTAGTTTGATATGAAGGACTTGGGAGAAGCTGGTTATGTTTTGGGAATCCGTATCTTGCGAGATAGGAAAAACAGAAGGATTGCATTATCCCAAACTTCATATATTGACAAAATATTGTCCAGATTTGCAATGCAGAATTCCAAAAAGAGACAACATCCTTTTAGACATGGAATTCATCTATCTAAAGAGCACTGTCCTAAGAATGCAATGAAGATAGATTACATAAGAAAGGTTTCTTATGCTTCGATTGTGGAAAGTCTCATGTATGCTATGCTTTGTACTAGACTGAATATTTGTTATGCTGTGGGTATTGTTAGTTGTTATCAGTCTAATCCGAGACTAGAGCATTGGGTAGTGGTGAAGTATATACTCAAGTATCTTCGGAGAACGGGAGATTATATGCTTGTCTATTCAGGACATGATCTAAAGCCTATTGGATATACTGATTTCGATTTTCAATCCAATCGTGACTCTAGGAAGCCTACATCGAGATCAATATTTACACTGAGAGGTGGAGCTGTGGTATGGAGGAGTATCAAGCAATCTTGTATTGCTGATTCCACCATGGAGGCAGAATATGTAGCAGCTTCACAAGCTGCTAAAGAAGCTATATGGTTTAAGAAGTTTCTTTTGGACCTTGACGTGGTACCTTTGGCAATGGGGCCCATAACGCTTTATTGCGATAATAGTGGGGTGGTTACCAACGCTGAAGAACCCAGAAGTTATCAGCGTGGCAAGCACATCGAGAGAAAATATCACCTTGTTGGAGAAATTGTTCATCGAGGAGATGTGACGGTTAGTAAGATTGCATCAGCAGATAATCCTGCGGATCCGTTCACTAAGACCTTACCAGCTAAGGCTTTTGATGGATATCTTAAGGGGATGGGTAGTCTTAATATGTCACACATACTCTAAAAAGGGCAAGTGGGAGATTGTTAGCTTGATGCCCATTCTTCGAGTAATGTTCTGTAAAATCACATTATCAATTGACATTCGTTTATTTGCATGTTATAATTTGAAGTAATTATCTAAGGTTCTATGATCATATAGAATGTCACAAACTGTATACTCGATGGATCGAATATAGTAACACACAATTTGTGATGTGATCAAAATTATGTCATTCACAATCGGTTCATAAAGTTGGACACTTTATGTTGATAAGATTGTATTATTCTTATTAAAATTTGTCTAGATCTTGAAATAGGAACAATAATGTATTTCGATTCACATTGAACGGGACCATGTAGATGACTTATTTGTGACCGTTTGAAATGAGACTCTACTTGATTATCAAACAGGTCACCTAAATCCTAAGTGATTAATGTACCTTTGATTGCTAGTTCAAGTTCTTTGAGGTACCAATGAGTGCAGTCTTAAATAGAAGATTAATTTTGGCACTTTGGGAATCGGGCCGAAATAATTAGAGACCATATACTTACAATAGTAATCCATTAATCATTGAGATGAGACGATCATCACTTTAAGGTATTTTCCTAGGTAAATTGAATTTGAGCTCAGTAGGTCGATGATGAGGATTTAGAGGGTAATACATGTTGAAGGGCAAAACGATCATTTTGCCAGTTTCAACATATTGGCGGTCAAATGGGGGTTGATTGGTGGAACAATAATCAGAGGATATTGTTATTGGATCATAATTTGCTTCTATAATATTACTCGACTCGAGAGTGCAATCTCGATTTTTTAGTAGAGTAAGTCGGGATTAATAGATGTATTTCAGTTGGTCAAGAGTTGACCCAATTGGAAACATCTATTGGAGTTTGGGTCATGTGAGTCCGGTTAGGTCCCTCTCTTGACTTCAATAAAAGGTGTGTAATTTATTTGGTCTACTACAATTAAGTCCAAGAAAATTTGTGCAATTTTCAAATCCTAATAAGACATTATAAATATGCACTTTATTGACATATTTTATATGAGAATTAGGGTTAGCCACTTTTCACTTTTTTGAAAATGAAATATACCTAGTGGAGAACAAGGGAGAAGATCTAAGGGAGGAAGCAATCGGCTAGGCCATTAAAAGCTCCTTTAAAAGGTTATCATCTCTCCTTTCTATGTGTGAGGATTTTATAATCCAATGATCTCAAGGTCACTAAAATCCTTATTTACATGGTTTTAATCTTCAAAAGAAAATTAATTTCCTATTGTGATGATTAAAATTCATTAACCAACAAGACACATAACTGTAAAATTCATCCTCAAAATTGAGTTGTTGAGAGAATGCAAAAAAATAAAATTAAAAAAAAAAATCTTGTGGGGGGTAAAAACCTTAGAACAATGTAAATATGAAACTATTTCAAACTGTCATTCGTATTTAAATTTCACATCAGCAAAAAGCTTGATAGTTGAGGAAATTATACAAAACGATGTGCAGTCGAGCTGTTCATCTACTAGAAGGTAAGATTGCATACATTCTCCTGTGATCAGCTTACTTGGAAAATGAGTCTTTCGTTTGATTTGAAGGTAAGGGAAATGACCCCTCGAGTAATATGGTTCATATAGATATCTCTAGTGGAGCTTCCTACCACCATTCTTTCTCTTGCCCTATCTCTTTTTACCACCCTTCTTTTGCTTCCCTTTGCCAATTGCATATATATATATATATAATATATATGAGACAAACTTCCGATTTTCCAATTCCTTCTTCTCTTTCCATGTCACATGTGACGAGCCTAAAACGACACACAAGAATACACATGATATATTCAAAATGGTACACCAGATATATTCTTATCATGGAGTAAGAGATGGTGCTCAAATACCTCCCCCCCTCCTGACACTGCAACCAAATTCCATTACCCTTGGAACAACTCTAGTCAGTCCTATTTAACCATCCCATTCATTTACAAAGTCATGTTAGATAGTTCAATTATCATGGAATTATTAAATAATTGTTATTAACATTATGCCTCACGAGGTAAATAAATAAAAAGGTTGTACAGTAACATTTAGAAATAGTCACAACTTTCAAATACATGATAATAATCTGAAATAAAGGCACTGCAAACTACAACCCTTTTTTCAAAAAAATAATTCTTGATAAAACAATTTAAACTATAGAAAGTGTACAAGGCATGAATTAGTCCTTACTCATAGTAGAGTGAAAGGCAAGTTTGGGAATAGCAGGACTTGAACTTTGGCAACCATTAGGTTAAATGCCGCCCTATGCTCTACCAACTGAACTATATACCCAAAAAATGATTAGAAGATAAGGATTGGTGCTGAAATGAGGGTGGCACCCTTCTTCTAATTATATTAAAGGAGTGCGACTCTGTATGAGGCTCATACTAAAAGTAAACGGTCTAGCTAATGTGGCCCTTTTGGAGAACTCAAGGAAAGTCTTGATATGATAAAGATGATATCAAGCTTACTAAACAAATGTAGGCTTGGGCTCGAAAGCCGGCCTTACTCAACAAGCACCTTACATTTATTAGGTTGGGTTCTTATTTCCACTCTTTGAAGATTTTATCTACAAAAGAAGGTCAACTGAGGATGCTAAGATGGCTCTCACTAACACCATTTACGAGAAGGTGAGGTCATCTTTCTTCCCAACCACCTTAAGTTCACCTTAAAGCCTTAAAGACGGGAATCCAAAAACTATAAGTTTTATTTGATCCAATAATATAATAAACATCTTAAATACAGGACAAAATTTTGAATCCTCAGTCAATATGGAAATTATAGGGAATGGATAGACAACTTTTTTAATACATATAATGTATTGTTGGCCCTTATATAATCCTAATTTAAAAATTGTAATAACATTGCAGTAAACAAAGTATTTCCATCCACAAGCAAAGATATCCATACAAATGTTTATATATACAATATCAATATTAGAGAGAACCAGTAATTGACGCCTTCAGTATCACAAAATGAAGTTCCATAAAAAAGCAATCGTGAAAATCATAGCACCCAAAACTCTCTATCTTGCTACTCAGTTCCAAATTATTTTTCTTCTTCTACTTCAAATAATATTAATACTAATGATGAACTTGAATCTCAATTTGTTGATGAAGAGATCCCTCATATCAAGAAACTAAAGGGACGAAATGATAGATATCCAAAAATTCCTGTGTATTATCCTAGACATACTCCTCTAGATTTAATCTTTGAAGAGAAGGGTAAAAAAAGCTACATTTAACGGTGAAAGTATTGCCGAATGAAATCTTGACGGATTATCTGAGTATCAAATAGTTCAATTTCTTGAAAAAATGGGTATTTGTCATAATGCCTGTGTTCTCAACAAAGTTTGTAATTCTGAAGGATTTTCCGATCGACTCAAAAATTCGTGGTGTAACCATCTTACCTTGGATGAAATGAATGAGATAGCCAATGCTGTTAATGATAGTAGTCAAATGATATTTTTGACAGTCTTGTATATTGTTTCATCAAATATTTCATCAGAATTCCTATAGACATTATGGATAAACATTCCGATATTCTTACGAATCCCAATTGTCCAAGTCTAAAAGATTTTTGTTGGTATAAAGATATATTTTTAACACGTGTCTTAATGTGAGAAGATTGTGATCAAATTTATTGGAAAGAAAGATTTTTATCTAAACTTCATAAACTTTTTTTGAAAGGGTAAAAAATTCAATAAGAAAAGATAATGATAATACTATTCCTTATCATAATCTTACTTTTGGAGAACTAATCGGTTTCGTTACTCAAGAAGGATTATTTCTCTATAATGATCTCAAACTCAAAGTCAAATTGAAGCCAGAGCGATTGAAATATGGATTTGAGAAAATTGTTCTCCCTTCTTCAAAATTATAAAGAGAATTTTTTTCAAAGAGAAGATTTTATTAAAAAGAATAGAATTTTCAAAAGTCTTATCCAAAATATTCTTCAAAGGGAAAATGTTCAGAGAAAAAATTAACAAAAACTTCTAATATAACTTGTTGGAAGTGCAAACAAACTGGACATTACTCTAATAAATGCCTAATGAAAGGTAAGATTAATAATCTTCAAATAGATGAAAATTAATAATTAGAACTTTTCAATCTTATTAATTCTAGTTCTGATGATGAATCTATTTCTGATTTAGAATAGATTTATCAACATTAAGAAGATTCTAATGTTGAGACTAGTTCAAACTTATCTTCTTATTCTAGTTAAAATAAAGAACTTTACGCCTGTAAAACTATAAATGTTCTTACTAAAGAAGAAGAATTTATTAAAGAAATTGTTGATCAAATTGATGATCCTCAACTCAAAAATAAGTTCAGCACTTTTTTGCCTTCAAATTCTATTTCTAAGCCTTTTACTATGCAAACAGTTATGAATCGCTTCAAAAAAAATAAAAATAAATAAAGACTTCAAGAGCATCTAGTTCTGATTTAAAATAAAAAATTAATGTTATGAAATCTCAAATCTCTACCCTTGAACGTCAAATGAAAAAAGTACGAACGGAAGTTGTACTTCTTAAAACCAAAGATTTAGAATGAGAATATGTTCATAAATCTTCTTTAAAATCATTTTCAAAGTCTTCTTCTTCTGACGAAGATGATGATACTCATTGTGATAGTCAAAAATTCGAAGAAGAAAATGTTAATGTTAATAATCTAACTCAATTTCAAAAATGGTACTCCAACATGATTATTTTAATCAACAAAGAATTCAAATTCACTACTAGAGTTCTTATTGATTTAGGTGTTGATTAAAATTGTATTTGGAAAATATTAATCCTACAAAATACTGAGCATCTTTATGGGACTAGTGGTAAAAAAACTCAATATCCAATACAATCTTTTGAAAAGCACGTATGCAATTCAAATATTTGTTTCAAAAATATATTTTATCTTGTTAAAGATTTTAATAAAGAAGTTATTCTTGGTATCCCTTTATTGTTCAAATATATCCTTTTAAATCTGATGCTAAAGGAATAACTACTACAATTTTTGGAGAAAAAATTTCTTTCAAGCTTTCAAATCTCCTTTCCTATAAAAATGTCAATACTTTGAAGGAAGTATCTATTTCAAAAATTATTAATAACATTAATTTCAAAAAGAATCATATTAGATTTCTTAAAGAAGAAATCAAGTTTCAAAGAATTGAAGAACAATTGCATAATTCGTCAATTAAAGAAAAAATTTCAAATTTTTAAAAACAAATTGAAAAAGAAATATGTTCTACTATCTCATAGGTTCTTTGGGATAGGAAGAAACATGTTGTTTCCCTTCCATACAATTCTGATTTTCACGAATCAAACATTCCTGCAAAATCTCATCCTATTCAAATAAATAAAGAACTATTGGATCAATGTATCAAGGAAATCAAACATTTACTTAATAAAGGTCTAATTCGATCGAGCAAATCTCCTTGGAGTTGCTCGGCTTAATTTATATGTCAACAGTTTTACTGAAATTGAGCGAGGTGCTCCCTGTTTTGTTATAAATTACTCCAATTCAAAGAAGTCTAGATTTTACCGACAAATTTCCTGATAAAATCTTGGAAAAATCTAGCCTGCAAAGATTCTTAGGTTACATCAATTATGTCTCATATATTTATTAAAGATAAAAGACTGATGTGTACTCCTCTTTTCAAAAGACTACAGAAACACCCTAACCCATGAAGTCACGAGCATACTTTAGCTGTAAAAAAAGTTAAAGATGCTGTCAAAAGTATACCCTGTCTTTCTTTTCTAGACCCTACTGCCTCCATTATTCTTGAAACTAATGCATTAGACATAAGTTTTGGTGGAGTATTAAAGCATATTTCAAAAATGTCAATCAAGAACAGTTGGTTAGGTTTCATAGTGGTGTGTGCACAACACCTCAAAGAAATTACTCTGCTATCAAGAAGGAAATTTTATTAATTGTTTTATGTATTTCAAAGTTTCAAGATGATTTAATCAATAAGGAATTTTCTTTTTTGAAAACAAATTGTAAAGCATCAAAGGATGTTTTGCAAAAAAGACGCAAAAACCTTGTTTCAAAGCAAATTTTCGCAAGATAGCAAGCTATCCTTTCTTGCTTTGATTTCAAAATTCTATATATACAAGGCAAATCAAACTATCTTGTAGATTCTTAATAAGAGAGCTTCTGCAACATATAAAAGAAAAAAAAATATGAATTCTTCTTATTCAAAGAAGAGCAAGAGCAAAACATCAAATTTACCTTTATTATCAATTGACAATTATATTCAAAATTTCTATGGATCTTCATCCAATTCTCAAAAAACCACTCTAGCCTCTAAAACTCAAAACAAAAAGTTTTCCGGTGAAGCAAAAACATCAAATTTTCAAAAAGTCATTCAAACAAGATTTGAAAAATTACCAGATATTAACCCTCAAAAATCCTTTCAATATTTTACCAAACTTATTATCCCATTTTTGAGATGGAAAACCTAATTCAACCCCTAGATGCCTGATTACACTCAAAGAATATCACAGTAGTTGTAGCACAACTTTGTGGTATTGATTCCATAGGGAGATGGACGAAGGATTTGACTAGCTAGGGTTTTTGTGGTTGTGAGAGGAATTTATCAATTTGAATAAAATTTAAATGTCAAAGTGTGAGATTAGTGAAGCATCGAAATTCACTCTCCCAGTTTGGATCAATCAACACCAATCATTTATGCATCTTACTAAAAAATCTAGATTTCTATGATACATTCCCACTTAATCCATTGAAATCACATTCAAAAGCGACCATATACATCAAGCATAAGGCAGTAAGGAATCACACCAATGAGATTAATTTAAATTGAAATTCAATAAATATTCGATCAAACTATAGAAAGAGCATGACTAATTCTATGAAAAATCTAATAAGAATTAAACCACTTTCAAAACTAATTCATGAAGAAAACCTAGATCAATTTAATTTCACTTATAATTCTAGAATTTAGGCTTCCTAAGAACATATTCCTCTTTTATTTATTGAAATGCAATTCAAGAAACAATTATATACCTCAAACATAAAACAGTAATCAGATCAATGAAAAAAACATAATTGAATCCATGAACAATTTAATAAAAGCTAAACAAACTTCAAAAGTATAACAAGGTAGAAATCTAAATCCCAAAATTATTCGACAACGAAAAGCACGTTACGTGAATGAAAAGATGTTAAAATTCCCAAATTCGATCAAAATCCTTAGTGATTTCACCAAAATATTTAGCCTTCCATAGAGTTCTTCTGCCAAAAATGAAAGAAAAGAGATCGGAGATGATTCGGGGGGCGTTCTCTCTTGTTTTTGGGTTAAAACCATGTGCCAAGTTGTTTCCAAGAGAAGTTGAATCGAATAAGGAAACTAAATTTTCGGCTAGAATATTCTGTGCGAATATTTTTAATATTTTGATCATAACTTTCTCTCCCGATATCCAATTAAGACAATTCAAATTAAGTTGGAAAGATAACACAAAGCTCTACAATTTTGCTAGAAATACCTTTTTCCAAATTCCGACGTTTACTGGGTCAAAAGTGGACTTCAATCTCCGACTAAAAATTTGAAAAATCTTTGTGGTTGGAATTTAATTTGTGAATATGTTATGGTCATATTTAATTTCTTTTGATTTCTAATTGCATCCAATAGACTCCTAGCTTTCTCGAATCATTATTCCATCGCCTGTCTCATCTTTAGATTATTTACAACTTGGTCCCTAAACTTTCACTTTCTTCCATTGTGGTCCATTTTCACGATTTTCTTCTAAATTTCACATTTTCTAGCAAAATTCAACTTAAATCAAAGCATAAGCATAATGAGTGTATTTTGGTATCAAATAATCACACCAATGCAATAATTAAGATGAGAAAATATTATATTTCACACTTTTATCACACCACCAACTTGTTTATTGCTAGTCCCTAGCAATTCAATGCAAAACAAGTAAACGAATTATTAGACTGTGATACAAGTGAAATTATTAAGTATTAATTTAATCACATGCCATGTCCCTTTCAAACTCAACACCATAAGAAATTAACAATGTTATGATCGTCAAGATATCGAAAACACATGCCAAATGTGTGAGTGTGTGTCAAGCCATAACCATCTTACCTCCAACCCTAACACATGCAGCAATAAGTATGTCTCAAGCTGAATGTTCAGCCCCATAACTCACGGGTATCATAGTATTTAGTGCGAATTTCTCTCTATGGAGTTGAGAAAGGGTATACATTCATAATTTGGAGGCTTAAATATTTATGAATAAGAAACAAACAAACATTGATCTTGTGATAGGCATACTTCCAAATGAGAATTCATCCCCTTTTTACCACAACCATACTTGGGATCAAATCAGTCAATGTAAAGGGTTGTAATACAGTTTGAGTTAAACTATATGAAATGAGGGATATAATGATTCAAAAACTTCCAAGTACATAGCCAAGTGTAGCATCAAGCTTCTCAACGGATCACATCAACGCATTCTTTATTACTTTCAACCCCCAAAATCAGTTAAAAATTTTCTTTTTTCTTTTTTTTTTTTTGTTTTTTTAAATAACATTCTCTTCCTCTTCTTTTCACTTTTATGACTTCACTTGAGCACTTATCAACTTTTGTCATCTCTTTACTTCTTTTCTTCACAATTAAACCTTCAACACCTACTACACACTTGGAAGTCAAAAGGTGGGCAAACACATGTATAGGTCTCACTCCAATGTAGAGGGAAAGGGATAACACGAGTACATGAAGAAAAATGTTAGACATGTGTGTGTATTGGCTTAAAGTGGCTACTAGGGGTTATAATCATGAAAGAAAATTGGCTTAAAAGGTTAAAATTTAATCCTAAATTGACTATTATCATTTCTCAAGCAATCAACCATCATACGACAAACCATGTAACCTTATTCTCAAAAGAGTTTCCAATTTACAAAACCAATGAATGCTTATTACAATTTTTAGTATATATGGCTCTCAATCCTCACCAATTCTCCTACAAGAAAACTTTAGCAAGAGACTCATCTAGCTATATGTGTTAAACCACTATCTTACCACAAGGCTTGTGTGCACAAAATGATTCAACAAGTGTCTCAACATCTAAATTCACATGAACAATATCAACTCCTAGTGGCATATTTTGTCATTCAAGAACATGAACATGTAGTAAATAGAGACTTAAGGAAAAATTTAGACCAAAATTCCATATAAATCATGCAATTCGCAAAAAAGAAATTAAGTTAAACTCTCCCCCAACTAAACATTGCATTGTCCTCAATGCAAAAACATGACTGTCAAATAAAGGTAATGAAAGATGTCACCTGAGTGTCGAAGTAAATCACATAAGCTGAAATATAAGAAGCCTGAAAGTTTTCAATGGAAAAGGTGATGCAGATAATGAAAATAAACTAAAATGTAGTGAATAATGCATGTGATGCAAATAAGTCTAACAAATGCAGAAATAAGATAAAAGAAGAGAAAAGAACTCCCTTTGGGTTACCTCCCAAGCAGCGCCTTTGTTTATTATTGTTGGCTCGACCTAATATTTGTTTCTTTAGCCCGCATCTAGCCAGGGCGGTCAACACTCTTTGCATTGCACCAAGCTCAGTGGAAATAATCGTCGGTGATGTTCCACAATCCCGCAAATCGTCAAAGGCAACACAAATATTGGCATATTCCCCATCATCATACCCTGCTAGAATTTTCGAATTTAAAAGAAAAGAGTTTGAAGGGTCGGGGTCAATAATTGCAGGTGCTTCCTCCTAAACGAGTACGTCAATCATGAATTTTTTATGACATTCGTCATCCTCATCGGGTTGCTTCATGATGTGAAAGATGTTGACGTCCAAGGTCATGTTCCCAAATGATAGTTTCATTAGACCATTCCTGCAATTGATAAGAGCATTAGCTGTGGCAAGAAAAGGTTTACCAAGAGTTATGGGAATTTTGGAGTTAACATTCACATCAACTTTTAGGACCAAAATAAAAACGTCAACAGGGTAGTGAGATTTGTCAACTTATACCAACACATCCTCAACTACCCCCTACGCCTAATAGTGGATCGATAAGCCAATTGTAAACTTACTGATGTGGGTTTCATCTCTCATAGCCCTAACGACAAGTAAATATCATGTGGCATGATGTTGACACTAGCCTCTAAATCAAGAAGGGCTTGTGAAATCTCATGGTTTCCAATAATGCAAGAGACAATAGGACAACCAGGGCCTTTATACTTTGGTGGGATCTTTTGCTCAATCACAGCACTCACATGTTCAGTCAAGAAAGCAGTTTTCTTGACATGGTGTTTCCTCTTCACAGTGCACAAGTCTTTTAGAACTTTAGCATATGTGAGAACCTGGGAGATCACATGTAGGAAAGGTAGATTGATTTTTTCTTGTTTTAGATGCTCTAGGATTTCATTGTGTTGAGTGGTTGACTTTGAGGTAGATTTGAGAGCTTGAGGAAAGTGCACTCTAGATGAATTTTTCATTACCTCCTCACTAGAGGTGCTCTCTTCTGAATTCCTAGGGACGTTTTCATTTTCCTTAGGTTTGAGAATTTGTTCTATGACCTTACCAGACTGAGTGGTTATGACATTTACTTTCTAAGATTGTTTTCTCCTGACCTTGAAGTTTGTGCCATGTGTTGCCCCCAGGGTTCGGTTGAGCTTGCGCTGTAATTTTCTCACTCTCCTACAACTAAGGCATTAATTAGTTTGGACATATAAGATTTTATTTCCTTGTTTTCTTCAACAATTTAGGTGATCATAGTCTCAAACTTTTGATTAGTCTTACTCTGTACCTCTATAAATTCATGTAGAGTGTCTTCTAAAGAGTTCCTAGAAGACGTGGGCTTATATGGAGGTGTAGTGTGAGCTTTATTTGGTTGGCCTTCAGATTTCCAGCTGAGATTGGGATGATTTCGCCATTCTGGATTGTATGTTTCAGAAAATGGAGAATAAGGTTTTTGGCATGTGCCTAAGACATTACAGTGTTCCTCATAAACTTCCCTCATTTCAGCATAAGTGGCACACTCCTGTGCTAGGTGATCACTCCTTCCACACACAAAACAAAGCTCTAACGACTTAACACGGGAAACAGATCGAGTGGTTTTTGAATCCTTAGCACGCAAGTTTTCAAGTTATCTAGTAAGAGCTTCTACCTTTGCTCTAAGGTTATTTTTCTCCCTAAGATGATAAATACTTGTGCTATTCGGGTTTCCAATGGGTTGTAACCTATTAGTACTCTCAGTAGCACTAGGTCCAGTCCAGGTATGGGCTTTCTCAGCTTAGTCATCTAAGTAGTCTATAACCTCATTCGGATCTTTTTGCAAAAATTCACCATTACACATCATTTAAATAAATTGACGCTCCCTAGGTAATAATCCCTCATAAAAATAACTCACAATGCGCTAACTTTCATAACCTTAGTAGGGGCAGAGGGCTTGCAATTTTTTGTACCTTTCTCATGCTTAATATAAAGTTTCACTCTCCTTTTGAGTAAAAGAAGAGATTTGTTTTTTCAATGCAGTTGTTTTGTGGTGGGGAAGGTACTTGCTAAAGAATGCTTGGGTCGTTTCAGCCCAAGTCCCAATCGAACGTGGTCGCAATGAATACAACCAGCTCTTTGCTCTTTCTTTAAGTAAAAAGGGAAAAAATTTAAGTTTGACTACATCCATTGTACCACGTTGATTGTGGAAAGTTGTAACCACCTCTTCAAATTCCCTGATATGTACGTATGAGTTTTCATTTTCAAGACCATGAAAGGCGGGAAGAAGTTGGATCATTCCCAATTTAAGGTTCATACGTGGCATATTCGGTAGAAATATAATGCATGATGGTATAGATATGCGTGTGGGATGAAGATAATCATGCAAAGTCCTAGTTGGTGCATCTTCGTGTTCACTATTAGTCATTGTGTTATGTGACGTGGTGTTCGTGGCAATAGATTTAGTATCAAAGAGAGGGTCAGGAAGAGATTCAAACACTGGTTGAAGTCTCGCAATAAATCGCCCTTACTCATCTCGAAGCCTGTTCATAAAACCCAAAAAAAATTGAAACTAAATGAGAAATAACAAAATAATTAAGAAAATAAACTAAACTAACTAAAAGAATGTAAAAAGGGACGAAGTCACCCTTTTGCTCAAGAATTCTTCAAGTATTTGTACCGTCTTCCTGGCAATGGCGTCAAAATTTGATTACGCCCAAAGAATAACGCAGTAGTTGTAGCACAGTTTTGGGGTGTTGATTCCACAGGGAGATGAACGAATTGTTTAAAGAATTTGACTAATTAAGGTTTTCGTGGTTGTGGGAGGAATTTATCAATTTGAATAAAATTTAAATATCAAAATGTGAGATTAGTGAAGTATCGTAATTCACTCTCCCGGATTGGATCAATCAACACCAATCATTCATGCATCTTCCTAAAAAATCTAGATTCCTATAATACATTCCTACTTAATCTATTGAAATCACATTCAAAAATGACCATATACATCAAGAAAAAGGTAGTAAAGAATCACACCAATGAGATTAATTTAAATTGAAATTCAATAAATATTCGATCAAACTATAGAAAGAGAATGACTAATTCTATGAAAAATCTAATAAGAATTAAACCACTTTCAAAACTAATTCATGAAGAAAACCTAGATCAATTTAATTTCACTTATAATTCTAAAATTTAGGCTTCCTAAGAACCTATTCCTCTTTGATTAATTGAAATGCAATTCAAGAAACGATTATATATTTCAAGCATAAAATAGTAGTCAAATCACATCAATAAATCAATTGAAGTTTAAATCCAACAAATATTTTCGTCATTCAATGGAAAAAATATAATCGAATCCATGAACAATTTAATAAAGCTAAATAAACTTCAAAAGTATAATAAGATAGAAATCTAAATCCCAGAATTATTCGACAATGAAAAGCTCGTTACGTGAATGAAAAGATGTTAAAATTCCCAATTACGATCAAGATCCTTCTTGGCTTCACCAAAATATTTAGCTTTCTATGGAGTTCTTCTACCCAAAATGAGAGAAAAGAGATCGAAGATGATTCGGAGGGCGTTCTCTCTTGTTTTGGGGGTTAAAATCTTATGCCAAGTTGTTTCCAAAAGAGTTTGAACCGAATAAGGAAACTAAATTTTCGGCTAGAATATTCTGTGCGACTATTTTCAATATTTTGATCATAACTTTCTCTCCCAATGTCCAATTAAGATAATTCAAAGTGCGTTGAAAATCTAACATAAAGGGCTACAATTTTGATAGAAGCAGCTTTTTCCAAATTCCTACGTTTACTGGGTCAAAAGTGGACTTCAATCTCCGACTGAAAATTCGAAAAATCTTTATGCGGTTGAAATTTAATTTGTAAATATGTTATGATCATATTTAATCACACCAATGCCATAATTAAGAGGAGAAAATATTATATTTTACACTCTTATCAATGCCTACTGAATAGCGTTAGTTAGTCTGTGTTAAGTCGGAGTAGGCAATCTATCCCATAGCATTGTTTCTACAGTGATAAGTTATTATAATTTCATTTTATTTAATTATGTCTTCGATTTCAAATTGGTTTAGAAGATCTAGTAATAGATCTATAAATATATCAAATGTTTTTCAAAATGAGGACGAATTAGATCAATCGTGTGCCTCTGTATCAAATGGTTTTACATCTCATGAATTTCAAAGTGCTCAAATTGAACAAAAACTGCATAACTGGAATATTCCGAAAGTAGAGAAAAGTTCTATCTATGAAATAGGAAAGTTTGATTTTACTCAAAATTATGAAGATAAAGTAGAAGAATCAAAACAATCCGGTTCAACAACTTTATCTGATATGCTACCTCATGTTCCTGAAAGACTAGATGAACAATGTAATGTTATTTATTCTAATATTAATAGGAGAAATGAATTCAAAATTGATCAGTCCACTGAAATTTTTCGACAAAGTTTTTCAAAAGAAAAAAGAGAATCTTTTGTGTAGAATATTTTGACTTATCTAAACATTTAAATTTTTATGAATGTGTTTATTTCAAAGTTCATAATAAAAAACCAAAAAGAAAATCTATTCAAAATACAGATATTTCAAAAAAGACTTGGAAAACACCTTCTGGTGATACTATTCAATCATCTTATCCTCCTGTGCAAAAAATTTTAGTATCTCAAGCAAATACTAAAATTCTTGCTTCTCCTCTAAAAAAGATATCTACTGAACGACCAGATAATTCTGAAGTCGTTGCTAAAGATATTAAAAATATTCAAGCCCAGAATAACTACACAAATGTAGTTCTTTAGTCTACGCGTTCTCAACTTAATAGAATTGAAATAAAATATGAATTTGAGGCATCAACTTCTTCAAAATTATCTAAACAACCCATGGAACCAGCTTTAATTAACCTACATGAGGTTATTCCTAAAATTTTGAAAACTGAGGTTAATGTTCTGAAAGAACTTGCAATTCAGTATCAAAATTATCTCACTCTTCTACTTCAAATAACATCAATACTATTGATGAAATTGAATTTTAATTTATTGATGATGATTCCTCATATCAATAAGTTACGACAATGTCAAAATTATTGATTTTCAAATTTTTTGCTTATTATCTTCAACATACTTTTCCCGATTTACTCTTTAAAGAAAAGATTAAAAAGAATGTTTCGTTTGATGGTACGAGTATTGTTGAATGTAGTATTGATGGTGTGTCTGAATATCAAATTATGCAATATATTGAAAGAATGTGTATTTGTTATAGCTCATATCTTCTTCAAAATGATAGCCCTATAGAAGCAACAATACATATTTCTATGGGTTTTATTGGCCAATTAAAAATTGAAAGGTCAAATATCTCACTGATCAAGTTGCAAAAGTAGATGGTATAAACGATAGTTTCACTACTCTTATTTACAGTGTGATCAAACATTTTATTGGAATTCCTACAGATATTTTAGGAAAAAGTATATGATATTTTAATGAATCTTAATTGACCAACTTTACAAGATTTTCATCGGTATAAAAATATGTTTTTAACAAGAGGTTTATTGCGAAATGATTGTAACCAACCTTATTGTAAAGAAAGATTTTTATCTAGACTCCAAAAACTTTTTTCAGAATGAGTCAAAAATTCAATTAGAAAAATTAATAACAATTCAATTCCTTATGATAAGCTTACTTTTGGAGACTTGATCACTTTCGTAAATCAAGACAAAATAGCTCTTGCTATGAACTCAAAGTTAAAGTCAAATTAAAATAAAAAAGAATTGATAGTCGTAAAGAACTTGGATCTTTCTATGAATGATATGGATTTGAGAAAAAATGTCCGTTCTTCAAAAACAAAAGAAAAAAAATTTCAAAAAGAAAATTTTATTCTAAAGAAAAGAATTTTCAAAAACTTATCATTTTAAAAGAAAATTTCAAAAGCAGAATTTTCTAAAAAAAAATAATGTTACTTGCTGGAAATGTATAAAGCTAGGTTAGTATTCTAACAAATGTCCTTTAAAGAGCAAGATTAATAATCTTCAAATAGATGAAGATATTAAGCTTGAACTCCTTAATCTTATTGATTCAAATTTCAGTTCTGATAATGAATAAATTTCTCATTTAGAACAGGCTTATCAACATCAAGAAGATTATGATGTTGAATCAACTTCAAATTCTTCATCCTCTTCCAATCAAAATAAAGAACTTTGTGGTTGTAAAATTATAAATTTTCTTACTACAGAAGAACTTATTAAAGAGATTGTTGATCAAATTGAAGATCTTCAATTCAAAAATAAGTTTAATACTCTTTTGCCTTCAAAATCTTCTTCAAAAATTACTTATGAACTTTTCAATATGAAAAATGTTATGAATAGTCTAAAAAATGAAGTTTCAAAATCTTCTAGTTCTGATTTAAGATAAAAAATTAGTTACATGAAAGCTCAAATTTCTATTCTTGAACGTCAGATGAAAGACGTAAGAATGGAAGTTAGTCTTCTCAAAACTCAAGATTTAAAACAAAATCTAGAGTTTCAATGTCCTCATATGAATTCCGTGATGAAGATTATATTCCCTAAGACATTCCTTGTGAAAATCCACCCTCTCAATCGGAAGAAGAAAATGTTAATTTCATTAATCGAATTCAACTTTAAAAGTGGTACTACAATATGACTATTATAGTAAACAAAGAATTCAAATTCATTTATAGAGTCCTTATTGATTCTGAAGTTGATCAAAATTGTATTCGGGAAGGATTAAGACCTACAAAACATTTTGAAAAAACTACTGAGTGTCTTTATAGTGCTGGTGGTAAAAAATTCAATATTTAATATAAACTTTCAAAAGCTCATGTTTGTAATTAAAATATTTGTTTCAATTTTTTTTTTATCTTGTAAAAGATTTAAATCAAGAAGCAATTCTTGGTACTCCCTTTATTGATAAAATTTATCATTCAAGTTAATTTAAAAGGTTTAACAACAAATATTTTGGGTCAAGAAATATGTTTTACATTTACAAATCCTCATTCTTATAAAAATGTTAATGTCTTAAAAGAAGCATATATTTCAAAACTTATCACTAATATTAATTTCAAGAAGAATCATATTAGATTTCATAAAGAAGAAATTAAATTTTAAAGAATTGAAGAATAATTACAAAATTCTTCAATTAAAGAGAAAATTTCAGAGTTTCAAAATCAAATTGAAAAAGAGATATGTTATAACATTCCAAATGCTTTGTGGGATAGAAAGAAACATGTTGTATCTTTTCCTTACAATTCTAATTTTTCATGAACCAAATATTCCTACAAAATCTCGTCCTATTCAAATGAAAAAAGAACTTTTAGATCATTGTATCAAGAAAATCAAAAGATTTGCTTGATAAAGGTCTAATTCGTCCGAGTAAATCTTCCTAGATTTGCTCAGCTTTCTACGTCAATAATTGTATCAAGAAAATCAAAAGATTTGCTTGATAAAGGTCTAATTTGTCCAAGTAAATCTCACTGGAGTTGCTCAGCTTTCTACGTCAATAATTTTGCTGAAATTGAGTCAAGTGTTCCGCGTCTCGTTATCAATTTTAAACCTCTTAACAAAGTTGTTCAATGGATTAGGTATCCATTACCCAAAAAGAAAGATTTATTGAACGGATTATATAAAGCTATTATCTTATCAAAATTTGATATGGAGTCTGGTTTTTGACAAATTAAATTAAAGAAGAAGATAGATACAAACTGTTTTTAATGTTCATTTTGGCCAATACGAATTGAATGTTATGCCATTTAGTCTAAAAAAATGCTCCTTCAAAATTTCAAAAAATTATGAATGTTATTTTAAATTCTTTCTCAAATTTTATCATTAATTATATTGATGATGTTCTCATATTTTCTAAAATATAGAACAGGATTTTAAGCATTCAAATGCATTTATTCATGTAGTCAAGAAAAATAGTTTAGCAATATCTGCTAAGAAAATTGTTCTTTGCCAAACAAAAATTAGGTTTCTAGGACATAACATTCATTTAAGAACCATTACTCTAATTCAAAGAAGTTTAGAATTTGTTGATAAATTTTCAGATGAAATTCTAGATAAGACTAGTTTACAGCGTTTTTTAGGTTGTGTCAATTATGTTGTTGATTTTGTCAAAACATACGTCAAATCCATTTCCCTTTTCTCAAAAGGCTATAGAAAAATCCTAACCCATGGAGACACGAGCATACCGTAGCTGTGCAAAAAGTCAAAAAAGCTGTCAAAAATATTCATTGTCGTTCAATCCTTGACCGTACAGCCTCCATTATTGTTGAGATTGATGCATCTGATATAGGATATGGTGGAGTATTAAAGCATATTCAAAAAGTCTCAAATTAAGAATATTTTGTTAGGCTTCATAGTGGAGTGTGGAATGGCCATAAAAAAAATTATTCAATTATCAGAAAAGAGATATTATCTATTGTACTGTGTATTTCAAAAGATAATTAAATTAATAAAAAATTTATGTTGAAAACGGATTGTAAAACATTCAAAGATGTTTTACAAAAAAATATGTAAAATCTTATTTCAAAACAAATCTTTGTAAGATGGCAGACAATTTTGTCCTATTTTAATTTTAAAATATTATATATACAAGGTAAATCAAATATTCTTATAGACTTTCTTACAAGTGAGTTCATACAGAAAAAGGAGAGTTGTGAGAGTATTCAATATTTAGCCCCCGTTTGGCCCCCATTTTGTGGAAATGAAAATGGATAGAATAGCATTTTTTAAAAAAGAAAAATTGGTAGTTAAAAAAGAAGGAAAATTTTTTTGTTTACGCGTAATATTATTTTATGGAAGATTGTGTGGTTAAAAATAGGAGAAAGAAAAAATGAAATGGAAATTAATGGGGACCAAACGATGGCATAGAGAAAAAAGAGTTCATGAACTGGGAAGACATTTTATCAAAGAAAGAGAGTGAAAATTCAAAGACACAGAAACTTTCAATGACTTCCTCTAAAGCACCATTTCAAAAGAAAAGTAGTCGGAAAAGATTATTATATCATTATTTTCAACTGATGATTATTTTCAAGGATCATTTTCCAAAAATGAAGAACAAGCTTCTTCATCTATTCAAAATAATTAAAAGACTACCTTTTCAACTTTGGAATTTAAAAAACCAACGCAAACTAAAAATACTCCAGAACAAATAAATCTTTTAAACTTTAAAAAGTTGTTCAAGGTTTTGGAAACTTTCCTCAAATATACCCTCCAAATACCTTCCAATACGCCTGGCGAGAGTCATTGTTGAAGCTACAATGATGATCTTGTCGCCATTGCGCACTGAGCAACGATATAGCTTGACGCTATTGCTGTAGCAGTGAACGACGATGGAGGTGACCATGGCTCTAGTTGCATTAGGTTTTTGGTTGTAGGGAATTTTTTGATAATGTTTTGGTGGTGATCGTTGTGATGTTTGGTGTGAGGACATAGAGAATTTGGGAGATTGAAGGGTGGAGAAATGGTGGATTATTTGGGAGATCGAAGGGTCGGAGACCTGGACGACAGCAGAGACATGGATGGTGCTGATCGTTGCTACAACGATGTGCTTCACCAAAACAGGCATTGCTACAATCCAGGTGCTGATAGTGTACTACAGGTGGTTGGGCCAAGTACTGGTCGATCTGAGGTAAGGTAATGTGGGTTTGGTTTTGTTTGTTAGAGTGGTGGCAATGACTTTTTTGGTAGGCTACTGGTATGGTGGTTGGTTGCGGTGATGGTGGTATCGTGATGGTTTCTTCTTGCCTATTCTGTGAAAAAGTGTTTGGGTGTGATGGTGATTGAAAATGGTGGAGGTGGTGATGGCAGTGATTGCGGGGATGGCGACGATAGCAGTAAGGCGATGACATTTTAGATTTTATTTGTTAGTGGAGAGTTGGTGGTGGTGACCCGGGTTGTGGTAGTGAAGCAGTAGTGGTGGTAGTGCTGTTTGTAGTTGCGGTGGGGAGTGGCTATATTGGTTGCTGCGGTGGCAGTGACGGTGTGGTTATTGGTTGCTGCGGTGGCGGTGACGATCGCTTGAGATGAGGTTGGATACTAGTGACCAATTATTTGATTGATTATGACCAATAATATGTTAATTTATGATATGTGGCCTAAAAGTTTTGACTGTGAATTATAATTGATCAAGTTGTAATCAAAAAATTAATTGTGACCAATGAATCTTAAAATTTGTAGTGAATAAATGAGTTGTGACCAATAAAATTTTTGATTTTGTGATCAATGAATAATCATAATTTGATAAATTGTAACTGTATGATAAATTGTGACTTATAATATTTATGATTTCTGACCAACAAATAAATCGTGATTTATCAATTTGATTTAACAAACTATGACCTATAAAATTGTTGGATTGTGATCGTAAAATAATTTGTGACATAAAATTTCTGATTTATCACCAAAAAATAATAAGTAACTAACTAAATCATTAATTTGTGATCAAATTATATGGATTTGTGACCTATATATATTTAATTAATAAAATAAATAAATAAATAATTATTAAATTTTAATAAAAATCTGAATTTTGAAATTTGAAACTTATTTCTTTGATTTTAAAATATGTGATACTTGAACTCTTATGAATTTTTCCATTCCTTTTCCTTAAGGGAAAATTTCATAAACAAGAGATTAAGTATAGTATATTTCCAAATTAAGAAAACAAGTTTCAAACTTCCAAAATCAGATTTTTATTAAAATATATTTATGATTTAATTAATTTATTAATTAAATATATTTAGGTCACATATCTATAGAATTTGGTCACAACTTAACAATTTAATTAATCACTTATTATTTTTTGGTCAGAAATCAAAAATTTTACGTCAAAAATTATTTTACGATCACAATTCAAAAATTTTATAAGTCACAGTTTGTTCATTGGTCACAAATCAAAATTTTAATTAGTCATGGATTAATCTTTAGTCACAACTAATCAAATTATTGGTCACAGATCGAAAATTTTATAGGTCACATATTATTCTTAGGTCACGAATAAAAAAATTTATAAGTCGCAGGATAATTTTTTGTCACAGTTACCAAATTAATTAGTCACAAATTATCAAATTATTGATCACAACTTATTTCTTGGTCACAAATCAAAATTTTTATAAGTCACAGGATAATTTTTGATTGCAAATTCACAAAATTTATAGGTCACATATTCAAAAATATTATGGATCACAACGTATTTACTCATTGCAAATTATTGAATTAATTGATCACAATTATTTTTTTTCAATCGTAATTTATTAAAAAGTGAGTCACAATCGAAAGTCACAATCACAATTTTTAAGTCACGATTAACTTTACGATCACAACTTAATCAATTGTAAGTCACAATCAAAGGTCACAGTCACAATTATCAAGTCACATATCCAATTATTAATAGCAATCACGTAGATAATTGGTCACAACCATTCAAACTGTCACAGATCGAAAATCACAATTTACTTATAGGTCACATATCACTAATATTATAGGTCACAACAATCACAATTTATTAATTTTTTAGATCACATTAATTTTTACTCACAATTTATCTTTTTCATTGACGACGCATTATTTATTGGTCACTGATTAATCAATTCACTAGTCACAATTGACCAAATAATATGTGACCACCGCTTCCAACAACACTACCACCACCGTGACCACCACCACACTGTTCTTAAATTATCCAATAAACAAATTTCAACTGTGAATAACAGTCAAAGTTACAATTTTTATTGCCATCACTGTCACACACTAACACAATAATTGGGAATCACAAATAACTAAATGATTGGTCACAACACCGTCGCCCCCACACACCAACACCACAGATAGACAATTGCCACCTCACAATTCACGGATTCAGCAACAATTCACAGATTCATTTCACAACAGATCTATCTCCATCATCTCAAAACAAATCGGTGCGCTCAGACCCATCACACCACAACCACCACCCAACAAAAAACCTCCAATCCCGCCACCATCTCACCTCCCATAGCCACCAGATCCACCATCATCCCCATCACGCCACCGCCATCAGATCGCACCAGTGGAGGGACACCAGATCATGCCATCGCCACAGAGATCGCGCCACAGTTTATAGGTCACTGCATATGTGCCTGTCGCGGCGCTCGCCGGTACACCCAATCGACACCACCTCGTCACCTCAAATGTTGCCCACGATAAACGCACGCCATTCACCAGATCTGTGGCGTGACCACCCATTCACCACCACATATGCCATGCCCAGCGGCAACGAGAGAGGTGCGAGGGTGGGTGACAGGGTGGACGCGGCTGTAGACACCACCAAAAATATATATAGCAGCAGCGCGAATGTTGACTCTCCATCCCATACCAGCGCATCTCCTTCGTCACCTTTTGCAGCCGCCATCGACACCCATCGCTGTGAGGTTTTCCCGGCACCGGTAGAGAGAAGAGAATCAATACAGAGAGAAAGTGGATAGCGAGGGGAGGGAGAGGGGGAGGAGACTTACGGGTGTGGGTAGGGTTTGATTTTCGCTTTTTATTAGTTGGTTTAAATAATTAATATAAAAAAAAATCTGATTTTTGAATTATGAAAGTTCCACTCTTATTTTAGAATGTTGAATTTTTAAGTTAGGGTTTTGTGTAATTTCCTCTTTCCTTAATTCCTCCTTACTTTGGTACTTAGGGCCCATATATGTTTGTGGTCCATTTATCCATGGGCCACCCTTTTGCTTCGAGTCCCAAGCCTACTCAGCTTGTTTCAGGCACACGGCAAGTCCATTTTTCAATTTTGAAGAATAGTAATTACTAATGCCACTCCACAAAAGATCTAGGGCTAATTATTCTATGGGTACAGCTTCTTCCCTATCTATCTTCCCGGTGTTGAGTCTGATCAATTGCTAGAAAACTTTCAGGTGACATTCCGATCAGGTAATAGTAATTCATTATCATATTTTTAAATCCTCTTTCATCTTTTGTAATTATTAGTATTTATTTCAACTTTGTTCTTTAATTTAGATTTGTTTAGTTACATGTCATATATATCTATAAATTGATGCTGAATTCCGTATCGTGTATTGATGCTGCCACTACATTCCAAGAAATGATCAAAAGAGCTGTATTTGCTTCTCAAGATAACTCAAGTCAAATCAATTGGATAATGCTAATTGGAATCCCTATTGCCAAAATTTGGTGCGGAAAATTAATATGTGTTCATGAGATCGGAACTTGGGAAAAAACTGGGGAACCATGGAAATCTCTTTCTTACTTGGTTTGTTTTAAAATTAATTTGCTGAGGTTAGATTCTGTCTGTGCAAAATTCGGGTTTTTATGTGTTTTTTATTCGTTAAAATTATTTTGGTAATTTAGCCAGGGAGCTTTGCCTCAGAAGAATAAAGTAAAACTCCTAGTCGGATTTTGTGAAACTACAAGTTCATTATGGCTGCATCCGAAGAGAATAGTGCACTTTTTCCCATCTTTATCTTGACATTAATGGCGCTGCCTCTAGTGCCGTACACAATAGTCCAGTTATGCCATGCTGTGACAAGAAAGGCCACAAATATTAATTGCCAGTGTTCAGTTTGCTTTCGCTCGGGGAAATATCGCAAATCCATATTCAAACGAGTAAGTTTGTAATTCAACATTGCATTCCGTAAGTATTAATTCAGATGATACTCATGGCGGATGGTACACTTTGTTAAGCTTCACAGCTATAGTGGCAATAATTTTGTTCATTTTGGTGTAAAATTTTCAGATTTCCAACTTTTCAACATACAGTAACCTGACCCTGGTGCTGCTTTGGATTGTTATGGCAATCTTGGTTTATTACATCAAACATATCAGCACTGAGGTACTCCACTCATCCTTGATAATTCTCTGTTAAGCATGTGAACATGAAAGTTGCTATTATGCTATTCATTTTGATTGCCAAATGGAGTACTGAGACTTGAGATAATTGGATGTGAGCTTGTGCTAATATATTTCAAAATGCACTATGAATGCTACCTGTATTTCACTATTGTCTATGTTATGCAATTCAGTACATACTTATATATAATTTTTTCATTTATGCTGATCCATTACACATGATTCTGGTGGTGGATATCCAGTTGTAAAATGTTGAGTTCTCCATACACACATGATATAAAGGAGCATAACAGCTAGTTAAGAAAATATAGCTTAACAGCCAAAAAATTTTTTGTTCGTTTGAGGTTTTTTGATTGTTAGATCTGCTCCTTTTGAAATTTAATTACATTAGACATGTTTATTTCCCAGATCCAAATTTTTGAACCATTCAGCATTCTTGGAGTGGAAACTGGAGCTTCAGATTCAGAAATAAAGAAGGCATATAGAAGACTTTCCATTTTATATCATCCTGATAAAAATCCTGATCCAGGTTGAAGTTGTTTAGTGGGATCATGCATTTACTTCTTTGTTTGTCAATTAATCAAGGTCGACGCCATTTAACTCGTTAAATAACTTGTAAACTCCTTATTATAGAGGCACACAAGTATTTTGTGGATTATATCTCAAAGGCGTATCAGGCTCTAACAGATCCAGTATCACGCGAGAACTTCGAGAAGTATGGTCATCCTGATGGCAGGCAGGTAGCATATTTTCATTACGAGGGGCGAGAGAAACTCTCTTGCTTTCTTCTATTCTCTAAAAGTTGAAATAGAGCAGGAGAATGTTTACTGACGAAATTCTTATCTGTTTCGTGATAGGGGCTTCAAATGGGGATTGCTCTTCCTCAGTTCCTTCTTAACATTGATGGAGCATCTGGAGGAATACTGTTAATTGGAATTGTAGGCGTTTGTATTATTTTGCCCCTGACAATAGCCGTCATATACTTGTCAAGGTCATCAAAATATACAGGAAATTTTGTCATGCATCAGACGATATATGCTTATTACCATTTCATGAAGCCTTCTTTGGCTCCAAGGTATATTGTGTTAGCTAGCTTCTGTGTTATGCTAATAATATAATTTAAAAGGTTAATGTTAGTGTATTTTATGGGTTGGTTTTGGTCAGTAGAATCTGAATATATCTGATTGATTTGTACTTTGAAGTGTCCTGACTAGTGGTAAAGATGTTTGAATTTGTCATCTCTTGTGTAATATGGCTGATCTAGAGCCTGTAACATTGGAGAATGGTAACATTTTAAATTTTATTTCATGGAATCACTCAAATCACATGGCTATGTCCTTACTATTTAATGTATCTTCTGCGTATAATTTCTTTAAGCTTCTTCTGCAAGCCCTTCCTTTATGTCTGTTTGTCTTGTGTAACAACTATTATTTATGTTTTTGTTTCACTACGGTTCTCATTGATGTTGCCTCGATGGTGCAGCAAGGTCATGGATGTTTTCATTAAGGCTGCTGAATACATGGAAATTCCAGTTCGTCGTACTGATGAAGAATCTCTTCAGAAATTGTTTGTTTTAGTCAGGAGTGAGTTGAATCTAGACCCCAGAAACATCAGGCAAGAACAAGCTAAGTTTTGGAAGCAGCATCCTGCTTTAGTAAAGGTGATGTGCTTGCTCTTCACAAGTTTGAAAGCCTTGGTAGGGGTATCTTTCTTATATAGCTGGTTTCCGCCTGCAGAATGAGTTGTTGATTCAAGCCCATTTGACTCATGAGACTGTAGCATTGTCGCCATCTTTGCAACGCGATCTCAAACAGATGCTTGCCCTTGCACCTCGGCTTCTTGAAGAATTGATGAAGGTATTTTTATTTCTGTGTGACCTATGGCAATTTTATATCTTTCTACCCTTTTATTGAAATCTTGTTTTCCTTCTCCTTTTCCTTTTTCGTTGAACTTTTTTTATATGATTTGTTCATGTATGGTGCTTTCACTTCCCACTGGAGATTTTCTGGAGAAATTTCTGAATAAACCTGGAATTACCGTTCTTAATATTCTTAGGAGCTATTGTTGAGAATTTGTGAATGTGACATGGTGAGGGGTGAATTACAATATTACCAGAATAAAGCAAAAAAAATGTAAATTTATGTTATTTTTCCTCATTAACTTGTTTACCTCCAAAAATTTAGGGGGAATGCTATTTAATCTGTTGAACATATCATTATGTGGAAATACTATGAGCCTGATACGGTTAATTTTGATAGCTTAGGGATAGAAAGACATAGAAAATTTATTGGAATGGATGGAGTTACTCAAGCACAGTGATTTAGAAAACAAAGGCAGAAAAAATCAGCATTTCCATGTCCTGGGGCTTCTCTTCTCATCATGTACAGGATTTCAATTTTTCAACATTTCGGAGTCGGATGATATTAAAATTTGAATATAACAAAAATGTTGATGGTATCCAGAGAAAAAGTGAGATGTTTTATTGCAATCTGAAACCTGTTTTATTTTCTGACTTGTCTGCCTTTACGTTGGAAAGATAGAAAATGATTTTGTTTGCCGTGTTTTCCAAAATGTTTATGGAAAATTTTTAAACTGTATGGTGCCAGACACAAAAATCAGTTATTTGATTCTTCAGCATTATCCGTCAATAAGTATCCAATACAAACACACTTTAGGAATTCTGAGAGATGGACTCATGAGTTATAAAAAATACTGAAAGCACTTTTGTTAACCTTCCAAGATAAATGCTTTTAATTTACCTTCTTTTCCTAAAAAACCTTTCGCATGCCCCCTGAAAAACAATGTAAATATCAGACATGAAATCCAGTCAACTAGCCATTGGACACCTGTAGTCACAAGTCGTAAATGTCAACCTCCTCAAACTTTGCTGTGCAAGAGTAAATTTAGGCAAGCGTAATAATCAAAGTGTTTGAACAAAATGGACTGCAGGCCTGCTGCATGTTTTAGCTTCATCTACTGGTCGCCAAAAAGAAAGAACTATAAGTGTATAGGTAATATGCCCATCTGCACTCAGACTCAGCCCCTTTTTCTCATTCTATCCATTAAGTATGTAAAGATATGAAACTCTAGTTTATTTGGGCAATTAACGCAAAACGTCCCTACTTTACATTTTTTGGCATTTTCACCCCTACCTTCCACCTTTTATTGCACAGAAGGTCATTTTCATCCATTTTTGACGATTTTATCCTTCTATTTAAATAAAACAAAAACAAAAGAGAAGAAAAACAATGAAGTGATTGCAACTGAAGTCCCAAATTTTCGAAAAATTACAAATGAGTTAAAAATATATTCTTAAAAAAAAAAACTTTATTCTTAACCCACCAAATTGGAGAGCATTGACATTTTGATAAATTTCAATAAATTATATATGTGAATCTATGATTCTATATGTAAAAAACAATGATTTTCAAGAAACGGAAATCAACATAAAAAACCCCAAAAACTAGGGGAAAAATTAGGGATTTTGCTTATTTTTTCTTATTTTGAGTAAAATGACAACAATTTATAGCTGTGGCGATGTCAACAACTTTTCTTTGAATGTCCTTCACGTCAGCGCTCTTTATGATGACTTTCTTGCCGAAGGCGGTTGACCCAGTTGAGGACTTCCGATCTTCTGAGAATGTCGGCGATGGAGCCACCAGTTCTTCGCTGTCACTTCTCTTTTACATTTCGCTCATTTGCTTTAATTTACTTGATTTTTGATTCCAAAATTTTGAATTTTGGGTTTATTGGGAACTTCCAGTGAAGAGAAAAAAGATGAGCGAAAGCAATGTATGTATGTGGTCTTTTGAATTTGTAAAGGTTTTATAATTTTATTTGAAATTTTGATGGCAGGCAACAATAAAGGTTTTTCATTTTCTTTTTTAGTTTTGATTTTTAAGAATATATTTTTAACTCATTTGTAATTTTTTGAAAATTTTGAACCTTGGTTGCAATTAGTTCATTGTTTTTTCTTTTCTTTTTCTATTGTTTTATTTAAATAGAAGAGTAAAATCGTTAAAAATAGATGAAAATGACCTTTTGCACAATGAAAGGTGGAAGGTAGGGATGAACATGTCAAAAAATGAAAGCTAGGAACATTTTGCACGATAACATTGAAAGATAGGGATGTTTTATGCCAATTACCCAGTTTATTTTGTTCATAGATTTCCCCTCCAATATTGAAACATCCCAGGTCCTTGTAAGAGAACATTTGAGATGATGCAGAAATGAGAAAGGGAATTCACCAACAGTCCTGAAGTTCTGTTATTTGTTTAACATGCATTTATCCTTTGTTTTTCCAATGGTTTCCAACTTGTTTTACTAATTTTTTACTATAGGTTATAATTTTTTATTGGACTTTATATAACTGTAGACAATCATAAAGAATTATTTTTCTCCATGCAGATGGCAATTATACCACGCACTCCACAGGGGCATGGATGGCTGAGACCTGCAATCGGGGTGGTTGAGTTATCTCAGAGTATCATCCAGGTATTGTTCCACTTTAATGTATTGTGGAGACTATTTATGATATGAAGCATCTGAGTGAATAACCAGTAACAGAGCACCATAATTTTATATATAATATTCTTTTTATTTATCAAAGAAAGCAGAAAACCTGATACATGCTTAACACATTCTAAACTTTGTTAATTCTCTATCATTTGGCTATTTTAGGGAATCTGTCAGCAGTTGATGTGAAAAACAATCCTCCCAGATATAAAAGAGTTCACTGATTTTGGAGTTCCCCTGCATATTGTAGAAAAAGACCTATCTTCATCTGCCCCATAATTTTTGCTTTATTTTGTGAACCCTATTTTTTGTTTTATATTGATATAATAGTGGCATTTGATTCGTATGTTCCCTCTGTCAGTCTTTTCCAATCTGTGATAAAATGATGATTGCTTTAAATTTAAAATTTTTATCTTTTTTTAATAAAATGTAATGTATGATATAACAAGTCTGAGTTTTGAAGTCAAGCAAATTTTTTGGGACATCCAGAAGGAAGTTTAGTGATGGAAAATGACAGGTAGAGCATGTCAGAGTCGTCGAGGGTCAATTAACATTCTGGTGATGCATAATCTGAGGAACTTTTCAATTTAGGGCTGTAGATATTAATCTGTTTAGTTTTACACTTTCACGTATAGTAAAAACAGATACATGTGCATTGGCCTCAGTTGCCATGAAATGGAAAAAATAATATTAAACGCAAAAGGCATGTGACAAAAGCATCAAATGGTATTGAAACCCAATTTCATGCATAAAAACAGATTTTCATCATCCATTACGAGATACTTGTATTTTCTTGTTGAAAGGATCTTTAAAGCTCTCTTTGGTTTGACCTTATAGTTAGTTATCTGGGGGTATCATTTTCACGGTTGAAAAATGTTTATTAGAAATCAGAATACTCAGGAAAAAGGAGAGATTAAAGGGTATAAGGGTAAAAGTTGAGGAAGATATGAGAAAAACCACCAAGAGACAGAATAATCCTGAGGTAATGCTACTCGAAGCACCGTAACAAGCTTCCCAAAGCTTCAGAAATATTTTGTAGTATCCAATTTGTGTTAGTTACTTCTTCTATTATGAAAGAATAAGTAGTTTTTTTTTTTAATCGACGTTAGATTTCCTAACCATGGGACTTTGACTTCACAAAACTTCAAAATTGAGAAAATCCTGACTCTGATATTGGTCTAGAATTTCTGCAACTAGAATGCTTTTGTACTCCGAGACACATGTATGACACTCAGCTGCATATTGAATCCTGTGAAATTATACAATTGTCCCTGTGGTTCATTAACATCTGCAAAATTCTTTTGTATACATACAGGCTGTTCCCCTCAGCGCAAGAAAAGCAACTGGGGGATCCAGCGAAGGATATGGTCCCTTTTTGCAGCTGCCACACTTCACCGAGTCTGTCGTTAAAAAGATCTCCAGAAAGGTTGATCTCCTCTCTCTGGCTCTGTACTCTGTCTGTCTTTGTCTTCCTTTCTCTCTTATGTGCGCATGTGCATGTCTTTTAACAAGCAATATTGTTTGATGCCGTCTCCTGCATTGCACCATTGTCTGCTCTTTCCCGTTGATGGTTGCAATTCTTTTGTTAATGATGTTAGAAACAATTCAAACAATAATCTAAAATCCACAAATGCTTCTCTTGAGATCATTGCATCCTTTCACAAATAGCATATTTGTCCTTTGACAAATCATGCACAGGTCTTGGATGGTCATTGATACTAGGTAGAGTGGTGTAATCCTTGCTGTGTACAACTGTACCATTACAATGTTATCACACTGCTTACATGAAAGTCCAAACTTAATTTTCTTTCAAACGTGTGTTCTGTTCTCCGTGGCTGCAATGTATTGGGCTTAATTGTTTTTGTTTCTGTCATTTGTACAGAAAGTACGAATGTTACAAGATCTCCGAGACATGAAACCAGAAGAGCGGGCAGAGCTGTTGACTCAGGTTGCTGGCTTTTCTGCTGATGAATCCCGAGATGTGGAGATAGTTATTGAAATGATGCCTTCTATTTCAATTGATATAACATGTGAGACAGAAGGTGAAGAGGGGATACAAGAGGGTGATATTGTAACAATGCAGGCTTGGATTACTCTTCACCGTGGGAATGGCTTAATTGGTGCTCTTCCACACGCTCCTTACTTCCCTCTTGAAAAAGAAGAGAATTTCTGGTTACTTATTGCAGACTCCATGTCAAACGACGTGTGGATCTCTCAGAAGGTAAATTTCGTAGACGAAGCAACCGCAATAATTGCTGCAACAAAAGCAATTCAGGAGTTGAAGGAGGGGTCGGGTGATAGCGTGAGGGAAATAAATGCAGCGGTAAAAGCAGCAGTTGACAGAGTTAAAGCAGGTTCTCGGCTTGTGATGTCCAAGTTTCAGGCCCCTGCAGAGGGAAACTATAACCTGAGTTCTTACTGCTTATGCGATTCATGGATTGGTTGTGATGCAAAATCCAGCATTAAGTTGAAGGTTTTGAAACGCAGCCGGACAGGGACAAGGGGTATGGTCGCTGCAGACGAGTTACCGGCACTAGAGGATGGAGGTGACGAGGTGGAGGAAGAAGATGAATACGATGATGATTATGAGAGTGAGTATAGTGAAGATGATGAAGACGTTAAAGGAAAAGAGGCTAATGGAGCTGTGGTAAATGGCTCAACCCATGTTAGAGGCGACGATGATTCAAGCTCCGATGGTTCAGGAAGTGAGGAAAATTAGATAATCTTTTCCCTCATTTTTGTTGTGTTTTGTTATACGTTAAATTTTAAATTTTCCGGGAGAAATAAATGGGATTAAAGAAAATTTTGTCGGTTCTCTGTTTTATAAAACATTCACAAACAGCATGTAGTTGATTTTAGAATTCATTTCTTACTAGTTGAAAATAAGAGCCTCTTTGAGCCACATTATAATGAGAATGAGAAATAGAGCCGTTATGGGCTTCACACTAGAGATAGAAATTCAAAAATGGTGGTTTGATGTGATGGATAACGGTCATATTTTTCATTTTAATAAGGTAAAAATGTGGCTCAAAGAGGGGCTAAATATAAAAATGCACGGAGTAGAGTACTTGGGCATAGTGTTTATCCTAGATGATACACCAGTCCTATAGATATCGCTTACAGCTGGAGTTTTTCCTTTGATTACCTTCTAGTTTTGCCCGGTTTGGTCTCGACTTTTTAAACCTTATGTTTTTAAAACTCAATTTAATTGACATTCTTTCAATAAAATAATTTACACGTGAATTCATACATTTTTTTTATATATAAAATCTATTCTTAAAAATGTTTGCAAAATATGGGTTCTTGTTCGTTGATCATGGGTATGATTTTCGGGGAGGGCTGGGCGTGGTCTGTTAAAACTGAACTGGATCCAAAATTTTTGAGTATTCAATGATTGGAATCGTTGGGTTCAAATTTAATTATGAAATCGTCCGAGTTCGATTCTATTTGGATCCATTTAGTTTTCGAGTTCCATAATATAATTAATTTTTTTAATATTTACAAAGTTATATTAAGTCAACTAATGATGTGTACAATTTCAACTCTTCCATAACGTAATCCAATCATATGTGTCTTTTGTGTCTCTCTTTGTCGAGTTCTTCATAAATTTGATTGTTAAAATCACAAAAAAAAAGAGATAATGAGCTCAAAATAATTAAGAGGGACACTGTCGAGCTTCAATTAGATTTCTTCAAAATGGTATAAACGATATTACGGTAAAATAATAGATTTGAGTAAAATTTATGTAAATTTGATTGAGTTGTGTTAGGACTGAAAATTAAAAATAGAAAAATCATATTTTTAAATTTGAGTTAAATTAACTAGTTAGTTAACAAATTTATTTAGAAAAAAAATAAAATAAATTGACTTATTTAAAATAAATAAATTAAAAAATTAGGCAGATTTGATTTTTCGGTTCTTAATCTAGAACCAAGAATCAAACCCGTTGGTTTTCGATTCAGATATCCGTTCTGATATTTAATTTAAGAAAAACTGCTCTATTCGATTTGATTTGGTTTGGGTGTAGTTCCATCAGTTCGTTTCAAGAGTTTTGCCTAGCACTACTTTCAGGGATCCATCAACGGGTACTAAGCACAATCTTTAGTAAATTTTTTACTTTATATGTTTGAATGTGTTACTTTTTCTTATTTGTAAGTAAATAATTTACTTATTTTGACAAATACACACATGGTACCTTTGAATATTAATTTTCACCATGTTGTCAAAACTCAGTGTATCTCACGTGTTCGAATTATCGAAGTGCGCTGTGAACATGAATTAAGATTAACCCCTGTTTGGTAGAAATAAAATTATCGATTTTAATTTAAATCAAAGTCCACAATTAATTTTAACCACATATTTTATGGATTCTACAATTTTTCAATTACTCATTTCCTTAATTTTTATCAAACTTTTTTAAAAATCTAATTTTAATCCTTACCAAATAAAAGCTAAGAATCTTAACTTGAGAGGATTAATAGCCTCTATATGATTTTTTTTTTTTAAGAAAAAACAATAATAATAAAAAATGAAAATAATGACATCGCATATATCAAAGTAAAAAGAGAGCTATCGTTATTTGTTTACTCAAGTATTGGAAAATTAAAATGACACTGACAAACAAATGTGATTTGCATTATTAAAAAAAAAAAAAAAAATAATAATAATAATAATAATAATAATAAACATAAATTGTACATCAATACATTACAAATATCTCCTTGTCATGAAAGCTTACTCCAAAGATCTTCTAAATGATGTTTTCTGGGCTCAGTTTTACGTTACATTTCTCTACTATAAACAAATTTAAATGGCTCCAATCCGCAATCAATATATTCAGCACGGTTACTTCTCATTCCCACCTACAAAAGACAAGATAATGGTGTTGATTTGAAACCACAAATACAACCAAGAAGAAACAATGAAAAGGCAAAAGAGGAGATTAAAATCAAAGGGAAACCACAGGATTTTCACCGAATAGGCAGTTGAATTCTCTCTCTGCACACATTTCCCCCCTCCTTTTCTCACAAATCATACATACTAACGGCTAGGGTAAAGACAACCATTATATATAAGTAGGTTAGGCTTTAGTTGGACTAATATATGGATTAAATGGACCAAGATTCGGAGTCATCCAAAAGGTAAATATATATTGGCCGTGTGTAGCATTAATTTCTTAAACTACTTCCAACGATCCACGTTATTTTTAAGTCAAGCCTTTGGATTTGGTTGTTGGTGACAATTTCGCTCATCGGTCAATGCCTATGAAATATAATCCAACGTTTACATCATAGTGCGGGATTCAATGGGTATTAAAACCCAACAAATCTCCACCATAATACACAATTAACTTGCAAGCAATCAAAACACAAAGTTTATACTTGTATAATTAAAGAAACCAATAAAATTGGATCACAAACCTTAGTTCGTGCTTCGAACCCGAAACACATAGCATACATGTCTTATGTACTCACCAGGGCTAAAGTTAAATAACACCCAAATAGAAGCAGATGATCACAATAAACAATCAAAAGCAAATAATCATGGGTTAAAAATATAACATTGGATAGCCTACGTATCTTTTCAAAAGACGTTCACACAAAACAACAAATTAACACTAAGTTAATCGATCAAACAGTTAAAACACATGCAACAAATGCGTAAATGATACCACGAAAAGATCTCATCACAATTATCGTATCCGATTCTGTGTTGCTTACACCTCAAAAATGCATATTTCTTCTCATCACCCATCATGCTTTTCTAGACTTATCACTCAACTCATATCTAACTGGTAAAACACAATAGACCCTAAGTCCACAAGATAATCCTTTATCACAACATCTCTTCTCCCAACATAAGTAGACAATGGGTGTAACAGAAGTTATAGAAGTGTCTCACACCTCACCTGATTAGGGTATTCACAGATAAAAGATTCCAACATTTAGCTCTTGATTGAGCCTCATTCTTCTAAAAATTCATTTTTTTCAAAACTCATTTTCAACCACAAATTTTTCGGTAAAATAATATTACACGTAAACTCAAAATTTTTCCTTAATTTTAACAATACATTCTCCACCAATCTACTATTCAAAATGCAATCTTCCCCCAAAATGGGACTCAAACAAGAGCTTAATCACATCTCCACTCGTGATCCAAATTTCACACTTCACATTCCAGGTACAAACCATCAATATACCCTTAATCATCTATACTTCACATCACCAATAGACACATATTACACTTACTGCTAATGTATCCCAACCTACTATGCATGCAAACAAATTACACTAAGTAATCAAATTGCTCTCAAATTCATGCAAATGTACATGTCAAACATATTAAAATGCAACATATAACCATGCAATAGAATTAAGCAATCACATACATGCAGAAAAGATTATACACAGATGTATATATAGTAAATAGTTTTATTATCAATAAATCTCATTAGAGCCATCATTCGACTCTATAGCCACATTCGCATTACATTTATCTTATCTTTCTGCTTATCCTTCCTTTGGGATAGTCCCTCACAAAGTGTCCAAACTAACCACAGTTGTAACACCACTTACAACCAAACCTTGTCCCAACCCCTGCTTTTCTTTTTACCATTTCATCACTTGAGTCACTACTCAAATCACAACTATTTTGAGTTTTACCCAAATTCATTTGCTTAAACTTCATTCTACTCTTCATCATATATAACTCACCACTCCTCTTATCCTCTTTTTCAGTTTTAATCTCCATCCTTTACTTTTAAGATAATTAATGAAAATTTCAAGTGTTAAGATGTCTCTACCATATTTAATTGCATTCTTTTAACCTCTCAATATGAATCAGGTATTGAATTAAGTAAAATAATGGCATTATATGTTTCCAATACCTTTTCATCATAATTAACAATAACATGAACGAGTTTGTAAAAAATTTAAATTGTATTCAAGATCCTTTGAATGATCTATTTTGAAATTGAAATTTTTTTTTCAAACAAGTACAACTTATTAAAAGTAGATTAAGCAAATAGAAGTCCTCCAACATTTTTCAAAGTTCTTTACAATAATCAAGTTTTTCAAAATTTTTAAAATAGTGTCGGATAGGTGTAAAATAACTGAAGTGTAAGCAAGTTCATTATATTTTTCTTTTTGTATTTTTTTAAATTTGCGAAAAATTTATCATCTGTGGCTTTTGAAATTTTTTGTTGAACCAAAACTCTTCTTCTTTTCTTGCCAAATTGAAAAATCACATTTTCCATTGAAAATTCCAATTTTGAAATGTGAAGACATTTTGAAAAAAAAAAAAAAAAAAAGGCAACTAAAGTGCACAAATATGTCAAACAAAGTAATCTAAGGTTGTTGTATATACCGTTTTAGATTCCCAAAGTTTTATGAGGTTCGAGATCTCAATAAACGTTCAAACGAGTTAAGTCGAGGTGTTCTAATAGAATAATCAATACATTACGAAAAAATTTAGTTTCTCACGCAATGTAGTTTCACACAGTGACTAAACGATAATTAAAGCACAAAAGCATTTATCAACTTGCAGTCAAATTCAACACTTCAAACGTGGCAAATGATTCCTAAATTTCTAGCGCAAATCATAGTTACCCGATATGGTAATCTCAATTCTAATGTCATCCTATATGATGCACACACTAATGCCGAAATTTAAATTTGGATAAGTCGATATATCAGAGCAGATCAATTTGAGTCCATAAATAATGAGAGATATGAATTTACTACTTTAGGCCCACCACTATTCGCCCTAAAGTCTCCAGCAATAAAGAAATCATTTAACCATGATCGAATCCCAAATGTACAAAGAGCAAAATCATCCAAACTTCACCATATAACCTGAAACGGAAACCTAACACTATAATGTCAGAAAAATGTCAGGAACAAACTGCCTGAAAAGATCTCCTTGGGATTCACTATTGAAGCCTCTACGAGTGGTCACCATGCACTGTTGTCGATGACACAAGCCTAACCATCAAGACCACCTCTACCTGCACATCACGCCAGTGGTCTCCGTGTTGTCCAACAAGTAAGTGGTCTAGCTAAAAATTGAGAAAACAGCCTCAATTTTTCATAGTTTTCAAATAGTTTTTCAGATCTACTTTCTGCCAATTTTCTAGCCGTTTTCTTTATTGGATTTTTTAGCCAACTCCATCACCTTGAAGTTTTGATACCAATTGTTGCAGAAGCCAAAAATCTTCTAAACTGTGTTTTTGGAGTTTAGTTTCACATTACCTTTCTTTACCAAACAAACAATTTAAACAGCTCTAATCCACAACCAGCATATTAACCTCGGTTACTTCTCAATATCACCCATGAAGGACAAGATAACGATGCTGATTTGTAGCCACAAAAGCAAGAAAGAAGAAACAATGAAAAGGCAAAAGAGAAGACCAAAATCAAAGAAAGGCATACATTTTTCTTCACCAAATAGGCTGTTGAACTCTCTCTCTCTGCACACTTTTTTTCCCTTCTTTTTCTTACAAATCACACACGCTAATGGCTTGGGTAAAAGGCAACCAATATATATAAATAGATTAGGCTTTATTTGGACCAATAATAGGTTTAAATTGGTCAAGATTCATAACCATCCAATAGGTAAATATGTATGGACCGTGAGTAGCATCAATTTTTTAAACTACTTCCAACGGTCCAAATTGTTTTCAAATCAAGCCTTTGAACTTGGTTGTTGGCAACGATTTTCACTCATTGGTCAATGCTTATGAAATTCAATCCAACATTTACATCATAGCCCAGAGTTCATTGAGTATCGGAACCCAACATCCTTTAATTGAAGTAATAAAGTATTGGATTCAATATATTTCCACAATGTTTTTCGCTAGCCACTGAACTTTGGTGATGTGGTGAAAATTAATGTTCAAAGGTGTAACATGTGAATCAAATTGTTGAGTATACAGCATCTGCTGTACACTCTTTTTGACAACCCATTCACACAAGTGGGCCTCGCGATTACTTGAATTGTGGGTTCCACACGTGTGATGTGAAATGGCTATCAAAGATGGTGTAAAAAATGGTGTACACTTGGCATGCTTCCATGTGAATATCTAATACCTACAACATCCATTCCTTCTACATTTTTACTAGTTGATGATAAAGTGACATGTGATGTAATAGTTTAGTAAGTTCAGTGACTAGTCAATAACATTTTAAAGTTTCATGATCATTGGGAAACATTATAAAAAATATAGCATTTAACCTATAAAATAAGTACAAGAATAGTTAAATAGTAATTAACTAATTTTAATTTTTCACTATCAAATCACACTATATATTTTAATATATGGTTTATTGTTATCATTTTTTAACTTTGATCAACCAGTTTAGACCAATTGTGAGAAGCTGAAAACTACCGAAGAAGCTTGAAAATAGGCTGAATGCTCAACCGCTGGAAGTGATAGTGTTGACCAACATAGGATTGGAGGAACACCAATACAATTTTAGCATTAAAATAAATAAAGATTGCATTATTATTTTTTCATTGTTTATGTTATGAATATTGTGAGGACATTAATAAAATAATGATAGGTTGATAATGTATATGAACAGTATATTTGATAATACTAATAATGAGATCATTATATAATATTTTTAAAATGTGAAAATCGAAAAAGAATAATCGAAGAAAAATTATAACTTTGGTAATATTTTTATCTTATACAGCTAAGCCATGATCTTACAAACGAATTAACTATATAGTGGTTAAAAGCACTCTCCATTCTTTTAAACATATTTTTATATCTCAATATGGTAGCAAAATCAGACCACGATATTGAAAAAATAATTAATTACAAAGACAGGAAAAATGGGAGAAGAACAAGAAGCAGCAATTATGTTATTTTTTCACCCCTGCTATATGGTAAGCTCTTTATCTTCTTTGGAAGTTGAAGAAGTTGCCAAATGCAAAGCCAAGGAAGAAAATGAGAACCCAAACTAAATGCATTACGTCCACAAAAGGAAAGAAGTCGTGTTTGAAGCCCAAGCTTTTGTTAAGATAAGCCTTTGCTGTAATGTTAAGAGCTCCAGACACCTTAATTAAGTAGAGAGGATTTTGTTAGAATTTTATGAAACTCTAAATCTCAACAACTTAACATTCCAATTACTCTATTGTCAACATCCTCCAATCAAATCACGAAGAAAATTATTAAATATGGAACATACCTTAATTCATTGGGAATGGTTTTTCATTATTGAATCTTGATTCCGAATCTTGAAGATCAACTGCAATCTCTTCATATTTGACTTCTTAATCTTTAACCATGAATATTGCTTGTTTTGATTCTTAAATTCTTGTTTTTGACTTTGGTTTCTTTCTCTCGTAATCTTAATTGCTTCAATACCTTCTTTTTTATTATTGATCTTGATATGAGTTTTGAATTTTCTTCTTCAATATACTTTATCTTGAAATTATTGTGTTGATGGGATGACATATAAAATGAGAATCAAATCTGAATTGGAAACCATAACCTTAGATATACCCAAAAGTATTTCGTCCATCATCATGAAATATAACCCTAATAAATTTGATCTATGCACCTATATTTAGGCCCACACTTTATTTAGATGCCCAAAATCCATAAGTTTAATTCTTTAATAGATCACTTGAATTAGTTTTAACCTTAAGATAGCATTTATACACAATTAATATCATTTATAGGCCCGCATGACAAATTAATAAGCCAAACAATCTCCCACTTGGATCACATATATTACCCTAGAGATGTGTATAATCTTATGACGTCAAAATTTAGCTATCATAACCAAAAGCATCTCTGAACAATCTCATTTATTAATTATGTCAATATAGAATTAAAATGATCTTTGTTATAAGTATCATAACTAAAACCATCAAATATCACGTATATCAACATAATCAGCTGACATAGATCAAGTATGGATGTGTAGCATGAAAATTATTTCCACGTAAATGTGATCTAAATATGCATATTTTCAAGTGGTCCTACCTTAATCTTTAATGAGATCAAACAAAAAACTTTAATCAGAATGAAACTGAAATGAATACATTATTTCTGAAATAAAATGAATATCGATTGATAAATATATGTATTTGACATTGACAACATCCAAATATAAATTCTTACTAAATTGGCATATCATTAAAAGATGCAACACCCATGTGAGTAGTACGTTCATAAAAGACCTTGGGTGGTAGCTTTTTAGTAAATGGATCTGTAATCATAAAGTTTGTCCCAATATGTTATATAGAAGACATCCGTCAAGGTGGTTTTTCCAGCCCCACTAAAACCAACAAGTGCGGTTAATAACCCAGGTCTGAAGCACCGCTAATATCTCGTAAGGGGTCTGAAAGCACCGCTAATATCTTGTAGTAGTTGGAGACGAGTTTCTTCTATGCTTTACGTAACACTTATGCTAGGATAAAGATCGGTCAAAGAGCTCTAGCAAGTATGAATTCAGATGAACTCTATTGTGCATGTTTAGTAAGCACTACTGAACAAATTCTTTTTCTTAACATTATCTTATACAGTCGAAGATTACCTTACCGAACATATCAGTAAGGGAGTGCGGCCAATCCCTACATAAAAACTGCAATAGGAATAATTAGGCTACCCGTTTTGAGTGTTTTAAGAACCCCTTGAAGAATAAACTCAACTGAAACTCATGCAAAACCAAGATAAATGTGTTAGGACTTAATTGTCACCACCATATAAATTTCCGTCAAGCCTGGTAAGAGAAGCTTGGAGCAATATTTTCGACAATATACATTATAAGCATGATGTAGTTACGAAATAGCTTTACCAGACTACTTTTCTTCCCAACAAATATGTTTTTGCTAGAACAACTCAAATTGCAATTGCTCTCCTGCAGCACTATATTCCAGATACTTTTCCTCCTCTTGAGTTGCTATTTTGGAAATACCGGTGTCATAGAACTCTGGAATTTGGGGTGGAATGGCACAGCGTATCAATGGCCAATTTAGGCCGTCGAAGAATGGGTGTCGTTTGATCTCGGCAGCTCCAGTCTCCGTCCCCAACCGGTTCTCGGGTTCCTTCACCAAAAGACCTCTAATGAGATCCCTTGCCTGAAAACTAACAATAGGGCTATCAGGAAAGTTCAGATTCTGCAACAACACATTGGCTAATGTCTCTTCGTTTCCAGCACCTCTAAAGGGCGTCTTCCCGTAAAGAAGTTCGTACAAGAAAACACCAAACGTCCACCAATCAACTGCACTCCCATGACCTTCTCCTTTAATGATCTCTGGAGCCAAATACTCGTGTGTACCAACAAACGAGTTGGATCGTGCCTCAGTCGGCTCAGCTACAAGCTGCGGTAACAATCTAGTCTGGGCAGAAGCTTCGGCTTTTTGCTTCCTTGCCTTTGCACTGGCAGGTAAAATTCTAGGGCTAAAGCAAGAAACCTGACACGAAGGTCCAGTACAGAAAGGATCAATACAGTTAGACCTCGCACATGGACCAGATATTCTTGGTGGTTCCATTCCCAGTGAAGAAGATTTAAGAAGGGTCGGGTTAACAGAACATCTAAGTGACAAATCAAAATCTGTTAGCATGATGTGACCGTCTTCTCGGACCATAATGTTTTCAGGTTTCAAATCTCTGTACACAATACCAAGCATGTGCAGATATTCAAGAGCAAGCAGGACCTCAGCAACATAAAATCTGCAGGTACAAGAGAGTTGTAAGCAAAGAATACAACTAAGAAAACATGATGAATCAGTTCCACAAGTGGACCTGAGTTTCTTTTAATTTTGGGCCTGCACCTATTTTAGACACAGAAATAGAAATGCGTATACTCAGAAGTGGAAAAGAAACACTTCAGAGGTCACACAAAGTTTAAGCGTTTGACTCAGAATGTGTTGCAAAAATAAACTTAGCACCTTCTCAGAAGCTGCATGCAACATGCAGTCTTCTGGATATAATCCATTTAGGCTAGCCTAAGAATCTTGTAAGTATCATTTTCAAGCTGGCTGGCTTGCTCATTGTCAAAACTAAGATATAAACATTTATTTTGAAAAGTAATAGCATAAATCATTACCATTTAAGTAGTTTACCTAGACAAAGATCAATAGGCATTTAGAAAATATAAGTAAATATTTTTACCATTATTGTTCTTGCCAGTGATGAAATAAAGAAATGGTTAAGGTACTGATCACCATTTCTATTGCACATAATAGTTTCAACAGTCAAGCATATAACTAACAGATGAAACTTCTACTGAAAAGTATAATTAATATTGTTCATTATTTTTCCTGATGTAAATAATGCGAAATGCAACAAGCAATTTGATACCTTGCTGCGTGTTCAGGAAAATATCTACCAGGCTGCTTCTGGCGGAGGACGTGTAGATCTCCACCTGGACAGAACTCCATAACTAAACATGATAAATTGTCAGAAGTAAACTGGGCATACAGCGTTGGGAGAAATGGATGGTCAAGCATTCTCAGAATCTCTCTTTCAGTTTGAGCTCTAGACATTTTCTTCCTTCTAGCCAAGAACTCATTATCCATAACCTTAATTGCAAATAAGCAGTTTGTTCCTATCAGTTCAGCCAGATAAACTGTACCAATATCGCCAGAACCAAGCTTTTTCAATAAATTGAAGTGATGCAATCCTAGAAATCCATATTGTTTTCTTATATTGTTGATCGCTTCCCACCTCAAATCCTTTGACATATGCGGTCTATTGCCACAATTCAACCCGCTAAGACTGTCTTCACTAAGACTTGTAGTGCTACTACTAAAATCACAGATACTGCTCTTTGAGCTTTGGGAAAATTCTCCTTTCTCTTTATATTTTGAGGTCATGCTAGTGTTGACCAAGGGAGTGACACTATCCTCACAGCCATTTGGATTGAAGTCCGATTTGATTGCATCATACTTATTACTACTTGTACTCACTTCAGCAACAGTAGCTACTGGGTGGTCCTTATGAGACTCATATTTGTTGTCCTTCAAAGAACACAGACACCTCTGACAGATAGGTGGGCCAGAATTGTGATCCAAAGCACTGCTTACTTCATAAGATGCAGAAGAATTTCCATCTGCTAATACCAATACCGTCTTTGATTTCTTAATAATGAGATTCTTGTTCCTGAGGGCAGGTTTGACTGCACGAGAAGTGCTTCTTGTTGACTTGACATCCCTATTGCTTTTCCCTGTGCTTGACAAAGGTAAAGCCTGCAACCTTCCCTTCCTTCGTAGCTTAGGCGCTGCTTTATTTGCTACTTTAGCAGAGTTGGCAGTATTTTTACTTGGACCACTCACAACCTTGTTAGATCCAGTAAAATTCTTGTCTGGCTTTGGGACATTATCGTCATCATTACAATAAGGTAGAGAAGAGATTGAAGTATGGTTTTCCTCCTGAGAGGGTTCTGCTTCCATTTCTTGGATTTCGACTTCTGTGGACACTGGTGCACATTCATTATGCCTGCAAGACAATTCTACGGTAAAACGAGAAGAGTGAGCACTTTGATTTACTGACTTCATCCTAGGCTCTTGATACTGAGGCAACTTCTTAGAACAACATTTAGTGCTTTCTTCTTGCACAAGGTGTCTTCCAACACTATCCCCCAAACATTCAGTCAGGGAACAACCAGATTCGCCAGAAGTAGATTCAGAACTCTTAATGATTGGCTTAGTATCAAAACGAGGAGAAGAATGGGCAGTTTTGTTTGCTGACTTCATCATAGGCTCTTGAAGGTACTGAGGTAGATTCTCCGAAGAACACGAACTGCTTTCCTCTAGCACCAGGGATATTCTGATTCCATCTCCCCTACCTTCAGTCAGGGGATGATCAGATTCACCAGAAGTATGTCCTGCACTCTTAAATATTGGTTTAACACCAAAACGAGGAGAAGAATGAGCACTTTGATTTGCTGATTTCACGACAGGGACTCCACTTCCCAAGCGAGGGAAACCAGATTCCCCTGGTTCAACTACAACAGACCTGTACAAATTTGTAATTTTACCAGCTTCTGAAATCCTAGGAGAAGCTGCTGGCATTGATAACCGTCTCATGGCAGCCATTTCTGCTGCTTGAGAAATGCACAGTCCCCTCAATGCCTGCTTCAAAGACACGGGCTCGGAAAATCCAATTCCTGGTGACTGAGACCCAGCGACCTTCATTGGCTTCTTAGAGGAATTTCTTTGCGAGTCGGAGAGATCCAGACTCTTGCATGATCTGAGATCAATTGCCTCAAAGAGTTTGTTGATATCATCTTCCAGAGTTCTATTAGATCCTTTTTTCAGGATTGGAGGCTTCCTTTCCATGTCTTGTGCTCTTACTTGGTGAAGTGTTTGATGGGGCCGGGATGTATTCGGCTCGTCTTTTTCTTCAACAATTTCACAATTACGTGGAAAAGAACCCATCATTTGGACTTTCTTTCTATCAATGAATCACGTGGATTTAGGAGAAAGCCTTTTGATCTTATATCATTTAGTGATATATTATTAGTCCTTCCAATGTTACACGTACTCCAAAATTTTTCGCATTTCACTCGTGCTCAATTCCTTTCTTATTTATGTCGTCTGAACATCCAAAATCTGCACCTGCAACAATAACCAAGATTTCTAGTAACATGAGCCAACACCCTCCTAGATCATCTTCTAGCAAAAATATAAGGAAAGTGGGCATGAATATCACAAAATATACATAACATGAGAATTACACTTACCAAAAAGTAGCTAGCATTTCATTATAAAACAATACATATATATAGTTCAAGAACCTGGATACAAATTTTGCATTCCATTATTACCCACTTAGGCTTTCTTCTGAATATTTACTATCCAGACCAAAAACCTAACTTACCTGAGTATCTAAGAACAAAGTCTGCGCTGCAAAATCAACTTTCTAAACTGCAAATTCTATTTTCGTAATGAATAAAGTAAGGGTTCTAAAATGTGAATCCCAATTCCTTTTCATAAGAAGATCCCTTATCTTCCATCCAATATACCAACATCTGTTCACTTATAAACTTTGGGCCCAAATTTTACGTTGGTTAATCAACAGACCCTATGAATAAAAAGGAAAAGTAAACTTCTTTTGGCAACTCAACTTCATCTAAGACAAACTGTAATCTAAGTGTATAAAAATTTCAAGTAAACAGCAAGAAATCTCTGCAGAAATGAAGTTGATCTAGCATTATTTTATTTTTCATTTTTGTAATTTGATATAAGAAGCTCCTGCCCTTTGAGTCAAATTTGCACAAAGCTACGTTAAAACAAAAGCTAAGCAAAACAATTATCCAAAAATAAGATATTTACCATTAAAAAAAAACCATTTTGTCAGATTGTTCATCCAAGAAAAATATATCTATTTTTTACAGAAGTGTAAAAAGCATAAATATACATTAGGTTAAAACAGCTCACACAAAAGAACTTGACACACATAATTTTCAGGAAATGTTTGCAGAAAGAGCAAAAAAAACTTTAAAGAGAAAAAATCAACAAGTTAAAGAAGTTACCTGAAGCATTTTGAGATCTAATGCTCTATGGAATAATATTCTCAGAAACAAATTCAAAATATTCTTGCAGCCTGCAGACGTTCACAAAAATTTACGGTCTGCTTTTAAAGAAAAGGAGAAAAACCCACAAAAAATTTTGGTGGTATGTTGTAAAAGGAGAGGTGGGTTTTACTGATTCCCAAGAGAAAGACTATTCGGTGGACTGAGATGGGGAGAGAGACGACAAACTATACTGTCTCTCTCATATCTATCTATGTGTGTATTTTCACACTGCTCCCTGTGTATTTTATTTTCTATTACATTGTGTGACATGGGTACCACTAAGATGGCTAATGGGCCCACTTAAAGACTTTGGATTCTTATTTATATGTAACTAATACGTTTTCATTTTTTATTTTTTTTTATTTTTTACTTGGAGAGATCTACTGTGTCAAAACGCCAGATTATAATAAAGAGTAGCACCATTATTTTTCAAAAATGTTTTTTTTAAATAGTAGATTTATAGAAAATGTGTCCATTATTTTTCAAAAATGTTTTTTTTAAATAGTAGATTTATAAAAAATGTGTGATTAAAAAATAATAAAATTTTTTGAATTTATCTGTAATATCATTTTATTAAAAATGTGTAATTAAAAAAAAAAGAGAAAAATATATTTTAAAAATAATGAGGATCAAACAAAGACAAAATTAGCCCGTGTGGAAATAATATATTAACTTCTCCAAATCTTTACCAAGAGCAAATAATTATATAAAAAACACCAAACCCGAGTTGTACTTAAAAATCAAAATTTTATAAAATTTAATAAAATATATTATTAAAAAGTTGATAAAATTGTTAATCTCATAATTATATAATTAAAATTAATTATTGACTTAGACTTCGATTTTTATTCAAACTTTTAAGATATACCAAATAGTTGGCATATGCAACTCCCGCACCAAAATATCATATTTCACCATTTTGCACCAAAAAATTGGTGCAAACACTCTCCATCACAACATCATAATTTGCACCAAAACGGATAATGTCCTTTTTGTCTCACTTTTTCATTTTGCACCAAATTTTTGTTAAGAATATTTGTGCCCAATAATAATAATAAATTTAATCATATTATCAATAATAATTAAAGAATGAATTAAAAGAAAGTACTCAAGAAGTTTTAAAATGTAACAAACATAATTGTTTATAATTATGATGAAAATCATCGTTTTCAAGAATTTCTTGCTCGTCATAGATAAATCAAAGATAAAGATGCTCATGTTACGATTTGAAATGCATTAATTTATCATTTTTGTGATAAATATACGAATAAAATGACAACACTAATTCAGCTTAGTAATATCATAATATTGAAATTCGAAACGTGTTAAACTCTTTTTTAACATTACTATTTAATACTTTCAGATTGTACTATATTTTTAAATTTGTTAATGAACTTAATAATTTTGTTAACTAAACACAATTATTTATTTAGTAATTTATATTGTAATAAAATAAATAAATACATAATTTTTGAGATAAATAATTTGTTAAGAATGAAATTAATGAAACATTGTTAATTTGGTGCAACTTTTGGATTGGAAATATTTTTAATTAGGTGCAAGATTTGGTACCAAAATAGTGCAAATCTTACCTCAATTTTTAATGCGAGGTTGGAGATGAAATGTTGTTTATTTGGTGCAACTTTTGGATTTGAGATATTTTTAATTTGGTGTAAGATTTGGTACAAAAATTGTGCAAATCTTACCTCAATTTTAATGCGAGGTTGGAGATGACCTAAATGTTATATACGAGTACTTCATGATGGCATAATTTGTAAATCATATTAAATTGTACCATCAAATCGAGTCGTACCTATCATTGTATTAAAAAATGCATCTAAACAAAACGTTTTCAAAACGGCTAGTCGAGAATATAGGAACGCAAATATTGACTACCTAATGCACGCCTAGGCACAATATTTTTTGTTTAATTATTTTTTTCTATTTTTTACTTACTTTTTTTTTTTTTTATATCCAGGTATCCCAATTTACACCAAACTAAATTCTGGACCCCCAAAACCCTTGCTTCTTTCTTTCTTTCTTAGTTTAAAATTTGAGCTTTCAAGTCTTAAGTACTCCATTTGGTATGGTTTCTACTTCTTGTAGAAGACTTTTTTTGAGAAAATTACTTATATTAGCTTATTCTATAAGCTTTTGTTCTTGTTTGGTAGGGATTTTGTTAATTAATTTTTTGATCGTTAGAAATAAAGTGAGTCCTATCTATGAGAGAAGAATTTAAAAATGACGGCTGAAATAGTGAAATAATGGTAAAAAAATAATGTTAATTAAATTAAAATCTTTACCAAACATGCTCCTTATAACTAAATAAAATATTTTAAACCTAACAGGATCTTAAATTGGAACAAGGTATTTAATATATTATTTACACTAGGTAATACGTATAAGAAATGAAGCACCATTTTATTTATTTATTTATTTATTTATTTATTTTTGGCTCTACTACATTTTACTTTTGTCCTCGTCAATTTATCCCGTTATTATTCTGCAGTAGTGGAATCAGACTTTTTTTACGATGGGGTGGGGGAGATTTTGAGGACACACACACACCCCATTGAAAATGCAGTCTGGCGTTCGGCACCCCACCTCATCCTCCCTTCACCTCTGATTTCGTAATTTTGAATAGTGGTACTATAAAGGGATTTGGTATTCGAATTTGATATTATTATTATTATTATTATTATTATTATTATTATTATTATTATTATTATTATTATTTTTGTAGATTTTGATAGAAATTATTTAATATGTAATTGAAAAGTTGATAAAAATTATGAATTTGATTAAATATGTTATTAAAATTAATTATTAATTCTGACTTAAATTTAACAACTTTTTAAGTCACAACAATTAAGGACTATACTAAAGTAACTAGATGTATGTAACTTATAAGCATTAGGTTTAGGCTCGTAAAAGTACTATTTTATAATAAGTAACATATTAATTAATATTGAGTTTTATTTATCGTGTTTTTCGTATATATAAATTAAGCAAGCAATTATAAGTTTCATGGTCACTTGTTGAGTATAGAAAAATAACTATGTATATTGTGATCACAAGAAATAGTTCACAACCCATAAATAAAGTTGAATGCTTTAATTTGTTAAGATTGCATTTGTGAAAACTCGAGTTTCTCTAGATTCAATAGCAAGAACGATGGTCCATTCGAAGCGCATTGATCGGGACCATATGAGATCTTATTAATAATCGGTTGAAATAGGATATATAACTAAATTATTGAAAGAGTAACCTCAATTTTTATTTTGAGCGAGTAATGAAATTTGATTACTAGTTCGAATTCTTTCAACTGTGATTGAGTGGGATTTAAATCATCTAATCAATACATCAGTACTTAGAAAATTGGAATAGGAATATATAAAATCCATTACTCACTTTACGCTGCACCAAATTCGTGTTGATTATTTATGGACTACACTAGTACTGTTAGTATGTGCCATTTATTGTTTAAAGTGTTGTGAAGATCAATGTTTAAAAAAATGCAACCTCACAAAAATGTCGAACTTAATGTAAAATTAGTGTACATGTAGCTTGATTGAATTCTTCGGGTACTGATGTCTTTGTTTTGCGATACACTCCTGAGATAACTCTCTCCTTTAAGAAATTCTAATATTGCTTTGGGTTTCCACCGCCCATTTTAACTGGGATCCTTAAAGAAGGTAAATTAGTCTTTTTACGTATTCATTAGTAAGACTATTTAATGTTTATTTTTCCAATATTTTTGTCATGTAATTAATCTTGAAACGCTAGCCCCTTTTTTCTTTCTTTTCTCTATATTTTGTTCATTGATTTAATAGAGCAAAGGAGCATAAGCTTGACAAAGTTAGACATCGCTTCATGGATTTAATTATGTGATATATGTTTTCTTTGTGATTTAAACTAGTTCTAAGTTAGATTTCTTAAAGAATACAAGAGATCCCTTGTTTTTCTTTTATATATACTTCCTGTAAAAATAATTTATAGTGTCATATTTTGAAGCAAATCTCCCGAGAATGATACTATTTTAGAAATTATATGATTGTCATCAAACAAATACCTTTTCGAAAATGAAGCTAAACTCTTGAAAGCTATTGTTTGTCAAGTATGACTCTACAAGATCCTAGATGCTCAGTAATGGATGGTTGAGCTGTGCTCGACCAATTGTATGACGATGACTTGAGCAACCATAATGTTATATAAAATTCAATTAATTGGAGCTAGATGATTGGTAGCTATTCGGAGTAAAAAGCTTTACGATTGTCATTCAAAATAGCGTAAGCACTTATCCATTATCAAAAAAAAAAATAAAAAAATACACTGTAATAAATTGTTTTCACTAAATAAAGTAATATCCTCCACATGACGTGTCTTGTTTATTAATAAATTTTGTGATATTGTAAACCTACCTATAAATAAAATGAAGAAATAGACCTTCTTTCCTTCATCGATTTAATTAAATACTTGCATACTTAATTTTAAATAATAAAATCGAAATCTAGATATTAATAGCAATATCCTATTAATTAACTGAATTATTTAAAGTATTAAAACCATTAAAAATTTAGTTGAATTAAATGACTAGATAATTAATAAATCTAACACCCCACCCCCCAAAAAATAAATAAATTATATTTATAATTTAATTTAAAATTTTGGTGTTCTAGTTACTTAGCTCATGTTTAAAGGACATTATTTCGAAAAAATGGGGTTTTGAATAGTGAATTTTTTATTTTTTTTAAGAACGTGTGGTTTAAAAGTAAGACAAAATTTTGTATTTACATTGCGGGTCGTAACTTACCCGATAAGGAATTTCGCTACCTTAGGACCGTTATAGTTACGAGCGTTGTTCACCGGGGCTTGTCTATCATTATAGACAAATGAAAAACTTTCTCAAGATTCTTATTCATCCACTTGAAATTTTCAAAACAGTTTGGTAGAACTTGAAAATTTCAAGTGGATGAATAAGTAAAAAAATATTTTTTTTCTTATATAAATATCTAATTGAAAATGAGTATTAGAATTAAAGGATTTTGTTTTAAAGAGAGACAAACATGAGTTTATTATTATATATATTAAATCAAAATATTTCAAACTGAATTTTTTTTAGAATATCTAGAGAAAGAATTAAAGGATTTTGTTTTAAAGAGAGACAAACATGAGTTTATTATTATATATATTAAATCAAAATATTTCAAACTGAATTTTTTTTAGAATATCTAGAGAAATTTATGTCCAGTCTTTTATTTCGCGACTTTAGTAAAATAATTCAATACAAGACAAACGCCATCCATCGTGGATTTAACATTTCGGACAAGAATTAAAATGTCGGTAAACAAAATCAATAATGATCATATCTACTATATGAGTATAATTGTCTTACTTTTTCCCCTTTGTATGGGGATGAATTATTGATTTTTTTTTTAATTAATAAAAGTGCCACAAGTACGCTAATGGCACGTTTGCTTATTTCGTGGATAAGATTTGATGTTATGTGGAGTTGGGTCGAATTATGTTGCAAAACAATATGCCTAGATAAGTTATGTCGAATTTACTTAGGGTGTGTTTGATAGGGGTCAATTTCATGGAAAAATTTCCACCCAAATTGTAGTGTTTGATAGCATACTTTTTCCATGGAATTTCATTTTCTTGATTGTTTTGAAAATTGTTCTTTTCTTGGTTTTCCTTGAAAACAAATTCTCACTTTACATTTTTGTTTGTTTTGTTTTGTTTTGTTTTGTTTTGTTTTTTTTTTTGTTTTTGGTTTTTTTTTTTTGGCAATGAAAACAAATTCTAAGAATTATTATAAAAAATATTTCCCTTTAATTGACAAAAGCCAAACGAATACCAAAAGATAGATAATTTTCTTAAATTTCTTTTTGTTAGTAATGGAAACAAATTTTATTTTCAATACCAGTAAAATCTATTTCTTTAATTGACAATTTTTATACAAAATAAAGTCAAACGACCACCAAAAATCACTTTTATTTCAATATTTTTCATGTGAAAAATATACCAATCAAACACAATAAATTGACAATTCCCAGGAAAACAATTTGCAGGCAATTCAATTCCCTGAAATTCGTTTTCTTTCCACCCAAATTCCATATTTGTAATCAAACGGACCCTTAGTGTTGGACTGTTCAATCTAGCATGATACCCATATTATATTTGGTTTTTAGACAAGCCAAACTGGCCTAATGAAGTAAACGGACATAGAATAGAAAGAAATGAAGCTGCGAGAGGTTAAAAAAAATAAAAAATAAAAAAAAAATTCCCCCCAAATTCAATGACTAATGGTCACCTAATGACGCTTTATTGTTTTAATAAACAAAAACAGATTCTACTTTAATCATATATGCATGCAAAACACATCTTTAATCATTTGTCCATACATTTAATAAACTCATCGAATATACCTTCTTTTTTTTTTTTTTCATAATTATTCCCCACATGTGAAGTAGACTTACATAAACAATACACAAAAATTGGCCTCATAAACAACAATTCAAAGGCATATAGAGAAATATTGGATGACATGCTTCTGTTATAGACATACATCTCTCAAATGGTTTTATAAACTTCCAACCAATGTGAGATAGTGCAGTTTATAGATACAATTCTCTCCAATGGTTTCATAAACTTCCAATATGAGATAGTGACGTAACAAAAATGTTAAAAAATTATAGACTAATAAATCTAATTAGGCCCCTGTTTGACCCCAATTTCTTGGTAATGAAAATGGGTGAAATAGTATTTTTTTTGAAAAATGAGTGGTTGAAAAAGAATGAAAAGTTTTCAATTTACGTGTAATATTATTTTATGGAAGATTGTGTAGTTGAGAAAATGAGAGAGAAAAATGGAATGTAATTTAATGGGGGCCAAACGGAGGCTAACAAATTATTAATATAATTTCTTTTTTAAAAATTACTGTTTTCATTGTATTTTATTATTTTGTATGTATTTATTGCATCCAATTCAACTTCGGTTGAACCTTTTGACCCTTAACCTTTCACCTTTTTCGGATCGATGACCCAGTAGATTTTCAAAACATCGCACAAAATAAAGCGAGATACCTGGTTTAGAATTCACACATTTACTAGGTAATGTTCCATGGTATGCATTGATGATTAAGAAAAAAAATGGGTGATATATGTTCAAATATAGTGTAGAACACATTTGAACTTCTATTACAATGTATTCTTTCAAATTCAAACTATTTCTCAATATCTTCTTTAATTGTTTTGGACTATTGAGGCATGTATTGAATGCTAATGAAATCTGCAATTGGTCACTATTCATTAACCAGATTTCTCCAACAATGTTGACACATTATAGAAATACTTTTTACGGTATTTGGCATGCAAAAATCATGGGTCTACCAGAGCTACCTACTTCGATCAATTAACCAAGATTTTAACCTAAATTATTGAGGCTCGAAGACTTATTGTGCTTGGAACAGCTCCTTGATGTTGCTTTTACCTTCCCCTTCAATGAAATTTGGATGTAGACTAGTAGAAGTGAACAAATAGCACAATCGCAGAATTACAAATTTTTACACGATTTGTTTTGAATCTCGATAAGTTACTCAAAATTGATAGAAGGTCAACGATTATGTGAGTTGCTTAAGCAATCCAAATCAACCTGTGTTATGGTGATGGGACCGGAAAATGAAAGATATTTAATAAAAATGCTATTAAGGTATTAGGTTTTTTTCACCAAACAGTCCACTTTGGTCCCCATTCTATGTAGTGAATTCGAAAAATCAAACCCCTGTAGATAGGTCAGCCCAAGTACAGGGACGTAGGAGTTTTGTTGAATAATTAATGATCAATTGTCAAAGAAGTGGAAGAAATGTCATTTTCCTTTAGAGTAACTATTGGTTTATGTCCCCTCTTATTAAACTAAAATCTCTATATATAAAATATAATATTGATTATTTCAAATATCAATTCTTTTTTTCTTTTTTTTTTTCAAATTTTTTGTGTTGAACTTGTATTTTTAATTGTTTTGTGGTGTTCGTTCACTTACGTTCACCCCACTACTGAAACAAACTATCTTGCCCTAGAAACATTTTGGCCAAACCAAATCATTTGTCTACATTTTGATATAAAAAAAACACGACGTGTATCAATATTTCCTAAAATATCATTAAAAAAATCTATTAAAAATGAATAATTAATTTTAACAACACATTCTATCAAATGTTTACATATGAGTTTCTTCACATTTAATATTACGTTACGTAAATTATACATAAGCAATATCACATTTTTCCTAGAAAAATATATTTGGATAAGATGTACTTATAACTAATTTCAATCAATAATAACTTTCACCTAAATCAATTATTGTCCATTACAATTGGCAGCTTTCAGTGTCCAATAAGAGTAATGATGCCATCATTATGATGGATCGTCAAATTTAGATGGTATTGAATGATAGATGAAATAATACTATTTTCTGTCCTTGCATTTAATTAAATGTCACGTAAATGTTACTGTGTTACTACATGATCACAAACAGCATTGTTTGTCCAATAAAAGATGTGTTAGAGCATGTACGAATGACTTGTTAAATTTAACGAGCTTATTCTATATAACATCGAGCATACATAAATTTAAAAAGTAAATTTTTTTATTCGCTTCAACCAATTCTCTATTATAGCTCTTTAATTTTACTTTCTCTACAAATTTTTTAAAATAAAATAATTTTTTAAAATTATTTTATTAGGCATTGACATATGTATAAATAGAGAATTAGAGCATCTCCAATACAACAATGTGGATTGTTGTACATGTGACAAGGTAAAATAGGAATGAAGAGGAGCATCTGCAGTGGGAATATGGATTTGGAAAATTGTGGATCACATGTACAAGTAGGGCCGTACTTGTGCTTCGCGGGGTTTGAGGCGAACTTCGGAATTTGAGCCCAGGCCCTAAATCGTAACAAACAATCCCTTTTTTAAAAAAATAAAATAAAAAATTAGAAATTTACGGAATTAAATTTGTTAACTTAAATCAACAATAAAACAACAAATAAATTTTTTGATATTCCTTCCTTCTCTTTTCATTAAAGTATTTATTCATTTCTTTTGAATACATGGGCATAGTGGGTTAAAAGAAAAAAAGGGTAAAAAGTAAAAAATGGGCCCCCTAAAATTCTGAGCCTGAGGCGGAGGCCCATCAGATCCGGCTCTGTGTACAAGAGATTGTGATGATCATAAAGCATCTCAAAAAAACTATTTATACAAGATAGAATCTATTTTAAATAGTCAATACTTTAAAAGATGCTTCGAGATAATCTTTATTTTAACATTTAGAATAAAGATGGACCTTAAAAAGATGCTCTTTATAAATGGAGAGATTTTGTAGATACTTTTAGTTTGACCTTCTCAATTCAGATAATCAATCTCACTCTCTATAAAATAAAAAATAAAAAATTCAAAATAGAGAATCTATTGGAAATTAATTTCAAGGATTGACTCACTGAAATCTATAATAAAAAAGGTTAAACCCCAACCTTGAGGGCCCCCATCGTCTCGTCCCTAGAGTTTTGTGAAGGAGGTAAATTATGGAATGTATTCTAACAGGCCAGGGAATAAGAGTTGTTTGTACACTGCGCCTACAAGGATTTCAATTCCATGTATCAGAAATCGAACCCCCACACTACGATTGCCAGCAAGGCGTGAGATAACCCCACTCTTGTCCTTTGCACTACTGAACTATACCCCGGAGGCATCTAAAATCTATAATATCTTACATTTCAAGTGTCTCATGAAGATGCTCTTAGGAAAACTTTTATGATTAAGCTAGTATAACTAATGTCATTTAGCCCCTATTTGGTTTCACAAATAGGTGGATTAAAATTTAATTCAAAGTTAACACTAAATTTTAACTACACATTTTATGAGAACTTTTAAACAATACATTCCATATACTTTTATCGAAATCGAGTGACTAATTAGTAAATCTACTTTAATTCTCTAGGAATCAATAATGTGAGACTGTTATGATGGTTAAAGCAAATTGTTTGACTTCTAGAAGCAACATGGTACTCTTTCTACTACTATAATAATATAGAGATGGCTTTCAAATGAATTTTTTATAGATATAGAACACCCATCTCGATAAAATGATTTCAACCACTTATTAAAATGCGCATTTTTGTCTCCCAAATCTAAGTTGAGCGGCCAAGCTACTTGTAACTACATATAGGCACTGTATGAATAAACTTGCTTTCTAAAATCCCAACTGAGGCCCCAGTGGTAACCTAACTAGATAAACATTGAAAATTGAGATCTAGGGAGAAGAGAAATAAATCTCGTAACGAATTTGTTGGAGGTAATGAATGATAGGAAGTGCTATCATTGATGAGACATTAAAAATCTAATTTTTATATAAATCAAACGGGACTTAATTTTCACATAAACTCATGATATCAATATAGAGTATGTCTAGGAAGTATTTATAAATGTTATAAATGAATAATGAATAAATAGAATTAATACATATGAATCCTTCAAAATATTTGTATAAAAAGGTGATTTGAGGGTTTATAAACACCAGCTAGATAGCATTATTATTTGACTTTTGATTCCTGCCCAGCATTTCTAGTAAGGCCAATTGGGCTGTAAAAGCCCGATTTAAGAAGACTGCAGCCCAATGGACAACTTACAAAGTTACAAAAAAACTGTTAGGCTTACATGGTCGGCCCGTCACAGGCCTTTTGACCTGTTACCGTACCCACCTAGGCAACTTAGCGTGGAAAATTGGAAATGTTAGTAGTGTTTGATTCACCCAATTCCATGGAAATGGGTGAAAAATGGGCCAAAATGTAATGTTTGATTCATAAGATTTTTCACGAAATTGGTTTCCAACTTTTATTGGAAATTGTGTTATTTGTTGATTTGGCGATTTATTTATTTTTTGGGCAATGGAAACCATTTTTAAGAATTATTGTAAAAAAATATTCTCTTTCATTGATAATTTTCATGTAAAACAAAGTCAAACGAGCACTAAAAAATAGATGAGTTTCTTGAATTATTTATTTATTTATTTATTATTATTATTATTTTTTGTTTTTTTGTTTTTTGACGATGGAAACCAATGTCATCCCAAATACCATAAATTCTATCCTTTTAATTGATAATTTTCATGTAAAACAAAGTCAAACGAACATAAAAAAACACTTTTATTTCAACGTTTTTCACGTGGAAAATTATACCAATTAAACACAATAATTTACAATTCCCAGGAAAACAATTCTAGACAATTCGATTCCCTGAAATTCGTTTTCCACCCAATTCAATTCTATCTTTGCAATCAAACGGACAATTTCTTTCGTTCTTAGTTTTGAGGTTTTGAGTGTCCTACCCAAATAAAAAAATATTGTCCATCTTTGATTTAATTAATAGATACGTATAAAGAAAAAATAAAATTATATAACAGTTCGTTGAATATAAAACTACAGTCTAACCTCTCTAAAATAATATCTCAATAATTAATAACCTTTAACATTTAATAAAATTTCCTGGAATTGACCGTGTTATATAGGTATAATTTAATATTACTACTATTTAATAAATAAAAGAAAATATCAAAAAAATAATTAGCGAAATCATGGTTCGTAGAGAATCATTTTATCTAGAGTAGCGTGTTTCTGCTCGCTTATTCTAATCTCAAAATGCATACCTTAGAGTACCATTCTTACAGTTAATTCTCTATTGGAGATGGCGAGATGCATACCAAAATCATTGATAACTTACAAATAATAAATATATAAGACTAAATTAGCATGATGTAGACTTTCTAACTACATTGAAGTATATAGTGACATTAGCAAATTTACATGAAATAATTTGTTTAAGTAGATAATCTATAAATTAATAATCTCCTAATTAATAAAGTTCTTTACAACAGACTGTATTAATTTAGAGAGGTCAGACTGTACTACATAGCCAAAATACAACAAATATATTTTCCACCATTAAAATCAATATTTATAGGACCAACGTCCATATTAACATAGATTTATTTCTGTTGTTACTTTTATTTTATGCAATGAACTTCAAATCGCGTTCCCTAGACACAAAATACAAAGAAAATAATACTTCAGCGGCCTTTATATAATTCAACATTGTGTGATCTTATTTCTCTTCAAATTATTTAATTATTTACTTTTTGCTAGTTACTCAACAATTAGAGTTATTAACTTTTAAAAAACCCAGAACTCGCTCTACCAACACTTGAAAGATCGGCTAGCTTGCTACAATATCAATTCAAACTTTAGTATTGCCAAGTTTATATTTTAGTTAATTTATAAGTTCGATCTTACGTGTGGAATTATACTAATCAAAGCAACAAGTCACTTTTAAGTAGTTTCTAAATGTTTAAACAAACAAGTCTAGTTAATCTTACGTTTGAATACCGCAGTTTGTAAATTATGGAAATCAGTAAAAGCACAGAATTTGATGACGGAGAAACTCAATGTGGGAAAAATTCTAGGAGCAAGCCAGTTACCTCCACTATAAACAATTAAGGGAATACAAGGCAATTCTAGCCTCACAACTTCACTTGTTCTACCTTTGTAATTTCTGTATCCACCAAGACTCGCTGTCTCTATTCTAGTCTTACGATCTACTGCTGTAGATACCTCTAGCTTGCTAGACCTTTTAATCTACCTCTTGTAGGCTCCTACTATCGTTTATACCTCTAGCCTCCTGCTCGACCTCCTAATCTAACTTCTGCAGCCTCCTACTATTGTAGATACTTCTAGCTTCCTGCAGCCCAATCTATTGTCTAATTCCAGCGTCCTGATCATACACTGAACGTCTCTCCCAAGTGGAATACCAAAAACCGCCCGTTCTTGTGCTTTTCACTATGCTTGAGTCTACCTCTCTCAATTTACCAATAAGAGAGTCCCTTCATCAAAAGATTAAAGAAACATGATGTTTTGTATTCACGAACCTTGATGTTTTCCCAAAAAGTTGGTTGCTGGATCACAAGATCAATCTAATGAATTCAATGCATGAAGCTCTCCTTGGATCTCTCAAGAATGTTATGAAAATATGTAGAAGTGAAGGCAGACTGCAGCAACCACGAATTTCAAGTCCCAGACTCTTGTTAGATGACATTTTTGACAAGCAAAAAAAAATTATTGCTGTTAGCAACATCATTCTTGGATTGTACTTCGATGATCAATACATGAATTTATCCTTTATCAGAATTGTTATTTAAATTCACCAGTCAGCAACATCCAGAGACGGATATAGGGGGGGCTGGGCTGTAGCCCCCCCCCAGGTCCAAGAATTTTTTTTAAGGTATTTTTTATTTTTTTTTTGGGGTAAAAAATCAGTTTTTTATGTGTAAAATTTTTTTTTCCACGTAGTAGCCCGGTTTGAAATTTTGTAGCCCGGTCGTGAATCTAATCCTGGATCCGTCCCTGGCAACATCATAGATGAATTGTACATTAGTAAACGTGGGACCTTCACCTTATTTTGGACTTCCTCTCAGGTGTTCAAAATTACTATCCGTCTTGAGTAGCTTGAATTATTGTTACGTGGATTCTAAACTGGCAATATGTCATGGAATTTTTTCCATCCTAACAGAGCGTGCATATAGCACAACAAATAAGATTATAACATGGATCAATAGCCTTCAAAACATTTGTTTTTCTTTTATTTACTACTAATATTGATATACAAAGAACTGCAATGTTGGATTTATTAATTATCTTTGAAGAGCAGTTTCATATTTGTGATCAATTGTAAACTCTCTTCGGACATGACTGTAGGCAAACACTGCATCAAGATTTCTCCTAACACCAAAACTACTAGAGCCAATTCCTATTCGTTGAAATTGTTCTTGAGATACTTTAACCTAGAAGGCAAACAAATCACTTTCGATCCTTTTGTTTTGTCTTGGCCCTCGGGTTACTATAACCTCGATTTTGGGCAATAACTTTCTATCATCTAGGTTCATTCTTAGGCTACTTAACATGGAGCTTGGGGGGATCATGACAACGATTATCAAACAAAAGGCCATGAGACTAGGAGTAGAGCTAGGGTGCTAAATTTTTTTAACAATTATGCTATTTGTACAATCATGTTTGACAATAATGGTTGACAATGTTGATTTTATCAAAATTCGAGCCATTGATTTAAAAAATAGTTTTTGAAATGGATGAATATAATGTTATCAAACGTGAGTTGTCAACAAAGATTGTACATGTAGCATGATTCAATTTTTTTGTGCGGATGGAGGTCATCAGATCAACGGGCTCCCCTTAAGTCCCAGTTTGATAACCATTAATTGGGTAAAAAGGAGTTTTGAATAGTGTTTTTCGGAAAACTAGTCAACATCGAACTTGCATTGTACGTTATTATGAAATACTTTGTAAGTAGTAAGTACTGTAAAAATAATATTTGAATATGTGTGAATATTAATTAATTTACAATTAATATCAGGGAATATACGTGATAATGAGTGTTAAATCATTTATTTAATTTTCAATTAAGTAAAACCATATGTTAATTTGCATTCATGGATGTTAATAAAGAAATCATTCTTGAATGTGAAATTCCAATCAACTTATATTTAGAATTAATAATGGTGAAATGCATAATGAAGATAAATATTAATTAGATGAATGTTAATGTTAATTAATTGAGAATTAATAATGAAAAATTCATACATCGATGAAAGCATATAGGTAAAATGAATCTGTCAAATGTACATGTACATTGATATAACTAAATTGTTAAATAAATTAAACACATTTTGAAAAACGAAAAGTAATGTATTATTGAAATAATTGAATTATTGTAGGGTAAAAATCGTCCAAAAAATAATTCTCACTAGATGTGATATTTAATTTATTATAGAAGATTATAGATGTGTGGTTAAAACTTGGGAAAAATTGTTGGGTTTACATGCAGAGTATTTTATTGTGTAATGTGTGATTGAAAATGAATATATAGAAATAAGAATTTTGAAAAAAATAGTTGTAAAATAGCGGTTAAATTTGCCTCTAGATGAGATGTCTCGAATGGTTGAAATTAATTTTGTCAAAAAATACGACCATTAGGAAGTGATATATGAAAATCTATAAATAGACCTTCTCAATTATATTTTTCACTTCAAATTAATTCTATATAATTCGTTTCTAATTCTTTCCGTCTCCAAATTATGCTTAAATAATTTTTGAGTTTTGTTTCAATATTTAGTATTTGACATCTTCCGTTTTGTAATACTAAGGTCAAGCATTGATTCGCCCAATAAAATTAATATAGTGTTATATTAATTTTAGAAGAAACATTGTATTTTGGGATAGACATCCATCTGATCCTGTAAGTACCAATACATGGACCGAAATATATCTTAAGGATATATACATTCGCATACATCGTTTCATTTCATCTCCTTCTAATTTCTACGTTTCACTAAGTCGATATTTTATGTGCGATCCTGATTTCAAATATAATTTCTTCACCAATTTATCCAATAAATATAAATAAACAAAATGACAAAATCGGACGATCGCCAAAATCCTAAAGACAAAAATTCCAAGTTCAATTTATCGACATTTTCTTCATAGATCTGGACTTCAAGTGACCTGCAAACTCATAGAAAGCTCTGGCCAATTAACGGTATGAATTTTTATAAAACGAAGTTCAAACAAGGACTCAAATTTTAAAAAATATAACTTAAGTAATGTTTGTTTTATTTTTTAATATACATTTTCTCAACAAAATAATTTTGTGTGTGGATCCATAACTTTTTTATACTTAAAAAAAAATACAAATTTTATTCTAAAAATGAATAAACAACTTATTTAACTCTTATTTTAATTAAGAGAATACAAAGTTAATAATCTAAAAAATAAATGGTATTATTTCATTTTTTCTGGTTGTTGATTCGCAGTACATATTCGAATTCATTTGTGGTAACCCATCTTACCGTATTCTCTATATAATCTTACAACTAAGGGCAAAGCTACATAGAGGCCAGTGCAGGCATCGACCTCATCTAGGATTTCTTGCAGTAGTTGAAGACAATGCCCGCACTGGGATTTCCAAAGGATTAGATCCGTCGAAAACTTAAAGGTTGGATGCAGACCTCAACTTGCTATTGTTGCAGTCTCCAGAAGCTTGAACGTAGAATGGAAGAAAAGGGAAGATGAGTTTTTACTTGGTCAAACTTTTAATTTTTGGGAAAAAATCATAATCTAGGAGTATTATTTACACCAATTCAAAAATCAGGTAGATAGTTTGAAAATTCAAAATTCAGGTATATATTAAATTAATTAAATAAATATAATAAAGTCATAGTTAAACAATTAATGATAACATATTCATAATTATAGATCACATATTTAATTACTAATCACATATCATCAGATTAATCGGTCACAGATTATTTCGTGGTTACAAATAAAAAATTTCTATAGGTCACAAATTATTTCAAGGTCACAGATCATTTAAATTATAGGTCACAGTTTATCGAATTTTAAGATCACAGATTAATAGTTAGTCTAAATGGTTGGTCACATGTACCAAACAGCCCACCACGGATCTCGATCCAACACCAATCTCGACCACAAATCACCATCACACGACCGCTGCTTGCATCAAACTGCAACCTCACCACCATCACTGCAGCACAAAATTGGCACCACAATTACCATCGCAACCTCACCACCAAAGCCAGCACCACCACCAACGGAACACACAACCAAAACTACTTTACAACCACCATAAAATAAAATTCATGGTAGCACACAGCTCATGGCTCACTGCACCCACAACACATAAGCCACCAAAATCGTCGTCCTACCAATTCTCCCGCACCACCATCACCACACCGTCACCCCACAACGTAACCAGCACTACCCACATCTACGTTGCACAAAGAAGCTGCTGCAGCGTCGCCACCGTACTATAAAACGATTAAGCAGACAAACCAAACCCTATGACTCTCTCTCTCTCTCTCTCTCTCTCTCTCGCTACTGACCTTAAAGCCCTTGACGCTGAGCTTACTTTAGGCTTGTGAGTTGTACTTGCTGCCATCGAGTCATCGACGTCGAGCCTCCACCCTCCGCCACTATCGTTGCTGTAAGCCTTTCTTTCTTTTTGTTTTTGTTTTTTGGTTCATTTTTTATGCCATTTTCATTAGGAAATAATTTATGATTTTGATTTATGCTTTATGATTGTGAGCTTGCTGAGGTTTATAATTTATGATTTTCTTATAGTCATTGTGAAATATGGATATTTAATTCACAGGACGTTGTGAAAATGTTTACCATTATACTTTAATATTGTTTCTCAATATTTGCTCAATTTAAAAGTTTAAAATTATTTTACTTTCAATGTTAACATATTTATAGTTTTAAAATTTTAAATGTTTATCACTATACTTTAATTTTGCGTATTGTAAATTTTTGGAGGCTTAGAATTTTATTACTTATGATGATTCTTGCCAATGTTGTGGTCCTGAGTCATGAGTTTCTAATAATTGATCACTCCTTCGGCTGCTTTGAATGGCACTGCCACTAGAGGAAGTGGGAACCACAGTGAGAAGAAGTAGCAAAAACCATAGTAGCATGGACTAAAAATCGGACTAAAAAAATCACTGTCATCAATATATAAAATTGCGCCCGCACTGGATAAAATCCCTGACTATGCCCCTGTTTACAACGTTTTCGATTTTCTTTTTATGCAAAGTGAAAATTCATCCTTTAATTTTATCCAAAGGAGTTGACAGCTTTATTTCTACGTACCTGTGTTAATAGTTATGCCAATTATATTTTAGGACATTGACTAGGCGTTATTAATGATGGGTGTTGCGTGTTATCATACTTGGCCAACCTACCTGGGCCAATGGCCCACTCAGGCAGAACCACGTGGCACTCCAGCCGAGGTGGCATATATTGCCGAGGTGGGCTATGGTCGAAGCCCTTCAAGCCAAAGTCCATTAGTCGAGGCGCCTTTTACCGAGGCCTGTGAATGTAACCGAGGTCCACATGCTGAGGCCTATGAGCCGAAGCCATGATATTGAAGCTTGTTGAAGTTAGCTGAAGCCCTCAAGTGGAAGTATTGTATGAAATGGCCGAAGCCCCGAAATTGATGCAAGAGCCTCCGAACCACAAGGGAGCATCCTCCATGGTCACTTCTTCCAAGAGATCGTCTGCACAAAGATCTTATTCGAATAATTGATGGAACTTTTGTCATAAGCATAAAGGTGAAGTCTTGTCACTAGTATGGAGGCTCTGCACAAGCAATAAATGCGCAGCAAGCTAGCAAGTCAAGCCCCATGCCTAGGATAAGATGTTTGAATCAAAGAGATGAGGCCACGTGCCATCTCATCCAAGGGCTCCCATTTCACATGTATCACTATAAATACTTCTCTTGTGTAACATCAAAAGGCTAATGCAAGAATCAATACAAAAAACTACACTTTACTCAACTCTCTTTCTCTCTCATTTACTTGCAATATACAAATTGAGTTTACACATATTTACATATACATTTACGAACACCAGTTGGTAATTATTGTACAATTGGATCACGAACAACCCGCCGGATTCCGAACGTCACCGTCTTGCGTCGTTGGGCTACTCCTACGCCCTTTGTATCGCTTGTTGTAGACCGTCCACGTGTCATAGCGTGTTGGACATTTGCCTACGTGTGCGCGGGTGGGACCGACATCTGTTGGCAACATTTTTTGGGGTCAACAGATTGACGCCGTCTGTGGAAAACCATACCATAACCGCGGGCAACCTTGTGGTAAAAGCTTACTGAAAGGACATTTGGGCAACCCCCCTTGAAAAAGGATTTGTTCTTGGAAAAGAACAGGAGGAAGCCCCATTACTTAGCGAAATCTGAAGTCGGACAAAAGAAAATGAGCACCAATGAAGATATTCCCCCCAGGAGAGTAAGAGAAAACACGAACGTGCCTCCTCAGCCCGCTGTCCCAGCAGCTTGGCAGAGACTCCACCACCACCAAAGAAGAGGTGGGATGCGTGCGACGGCACGATTATAGAGAGAAATGGCTGCCATGGCAGCCAACGTGAGGGATATTGCTAGCCAAAATTTGGCTATGAGGGAGCTTATGGCCCAAATGCAGGACTAGGGAGACTTCTCCATTCCTCCATATACCCCCTAAGGACACTACTAGCAAGAGGATGAAGTCCAAAGTCATAGAGCTACTACGCCAGACTATGGCCGAAGTGGAAGCCTATTTGAAAGGGAAGTGGAAGTTGATGTTTCCTCCAACTACGCTTCTGGCCGACCCACCGAGATCCAAATGAGCCATGATAATTTCCCACCTACGTATGAGCAAGATCCAAGACATGGGAGGGCAGGAAGTGTTTTTGACAGAATCAGCCCCGCCGAACCGAGGCTAAGGCAACAGTAGGCTCAACAGCCTTGGATAAGGCCGCCTCCTCCACCTACAATGCCCCAGCAGGTGGAAAGAAGGCAAGAAAATGCTCCCTGTGTTGCTCTGCCTAGAAATAGGCGGCAGAGGAGAGAGGAAGAGGCTAGGGATCTCCCCGGGACCTCTCACCAACAACCGGAGTATGAGGCTGATAAGTACGACTCTGATGAACAGCAGAGGTCCTGCGACTTGGACGATGACGATGAGAACCTACCATTCTCAAGGGAACTAAGGAATGTCCAGGTCCCGAGCCACTATGTTATGCCAAAAATACCAAAGTATGACGGAAGAGGCGACCCGGAGAAGCATCTGAATGCTTATAAAACCTACATGAGCCTAAGAGGCGCCACCCCAGCCGTGAAGTACAGAGCCTTCCATTTAACGCTTAGTGGAGCGGCTGAAATTTGGTATAGCAGATTGCCACATGGGAGCATCAGAAGCTGGCCCGAATTCAAGACAGCATTCTTGAAGAGGTTCGCAGTGAGCAAAGAAGGAGAAGCCCCCATCCAACGTCTCCAGGACATGAGGCAAGTACATGGGGAGTCCCTAAAGAGCTTCTTATCACGCTTCACCGATGAGATGACGTACTGCATACAAGTCAGCGACCGAGAGGCACTATCCATACTAAGGGGAGGTCTGAACATGAATACCTTATTCTGGAGAGATGTGTAAAATCAAGACCCCACCACCTATGACGCCTTACTCGAAATGATGAGAAGAGAGATCATCAATGAAGAATTGATTGAACATAGGAACTGGGCAAATAGAGGCCTCCCGCCTCCTCAAAGACAGCTCGGTAGAGGCCCGACCTCCCACCTGATGGGCTACTAGATGAACCAGGCCGGGAATGAGAACTCTGGTCAAGCACTTGCCACCACCACTTTGAATGCGGTTCCCACCTTGGCATATGAACATGTCAATCCAACGTGGGCGTGAGGAGGCCGCTCCCCGTCAAAGGGATGTATCCCCACGGCGAAGGGAGCATGATGCGGAGAGGCCTAGGGAAGGGCGTAGGCACCAAAGAAATCGACAAGCTAGAGATGAAGCCCCTATCCATGAGGTGGACACCATATTTGGAGGTCCGTATATTGGCGGTGAAACACGAAACGCCAAAAGGAACTATGCCCGGGAAGCTAAACACCCCCCTTTGACAAGCTACATTATGGGTAACAGCTCCCGAAGAAACCAGGTTCCACCCATTGTATTTACCTAGGAAGACGCAATGGGAGTTCATTACCCCCATTGCGATGCACTTGTGGTGAGGGCTGTCATAGCCAGGAATGGGCTCAAACGAATGTTAGTTGACAACGGCAGCTCCGTCAACATTCTATTCGGATCCACCTTTGATAAAATAATATTGGATCATCAGCTGACGCCCACCACCACTCCATTGTAAAGATTTATCGGAGATAGCATCACTCCAAGGGGAAAGACAACACTAGCGGTAGAGATGGGGGAATCCCTACGAACAACGATGAACTTCATGGAGTTCCTCATTGTTGACAGCCGGTTAACCTACCATGGGGTGTTGGGCAGATCAGCCCTAAAGGAACTGGGAGCAGTCACCTCCATCCACCACCTATGCATGAAATTTCCAACAGAAAATGGGGTGGCAATGGTGAGAGGTGACCAAAGAGGCTCGAGAGAATGCTATCTAAGCTCCATCAAGAAGGTAGAGCCCCGGGACATCCATGTAATCATAGCTGACATGGTCATGGCTGACGTCCTAGGTGATGCTCCCACCGAACAAGAAGATGTTGATATGATCGATGCACCACCTAATTTGGAGGTGCTGGTCATCGATGAAATTGAGCCCCGCATTATGGAACACGAGCCTCAGACATCCCCAGTAGAAGAACTTGAGAGCTTCTCGGTAGACCCCCGAGACCCATCAAAGGTGCTGAAGGTAGGCAAATGCCTATCCAACATTCTGGAGGAAAAGATTAAGGATTTCCTAAGCAAGAATCTTGATGTCTTTGCCTGGAAGCATGAGGACATGGTAGGCATAGACCCTAAGGTCAGCTGCCACCACCTCAAAATTGATCCTAGGGTTGTCTCGCATAGACAAAAAAGGAGAGCCCTCAATCCTGATAGGTATGAGGCCCTAAAGGAAGAAGTTCAGAAGCTCATCCGAAATGGCTTCATCCGGGAGGCAACCTACCCTAGATGGGTCTCCAACCCGATTTTGGTAAAGAAAAACAACGACAAGTGGAGGGTGTGCATTGACTTCACCAACCTCAATAGAGCTTGCCCGAAGGAAAGCTTTCCATTCCCAAGGATTGATCAACTAGTGGACTCCACAGCTGGGCACGAGTTGTTGAGCTTCATGGACGCGTACTCCGACTACAACCAAATCCCCATGCACCCGACCGATGAAGAGCACACCTCTTTCATTACGGATCAAGGCCTCTATTGTTATAGAATGATGCCCTTCGGGTTGAAAAATGCCGGAGCAACCTACCAAAGACTCGTAAACAAGATGTTTGTGGACCTCATTGGCAGAACAATGGAGGTCTACGTGGACGACATGCTAGTAAAAAGTTTGGAGGTCGAGGACCACATAAAGCACCTCAACAGCACCTTCCAAATCCTAAGAAGATATAGGATGAGGCTTAACCCCCTCAAGTGCGCTTTTGGGGTAGCCTCCTGCAAGTTCTTGGGGTACATGGTCAACTAACGAGGAATTGAGGCCAATCCCGAGAAGATTGAAGCTCTATGCAATATGAGGTCCCTCCAAAAGTCAAAGAAGGTGCAAAGTCTTATCGGGCGAGTGGCCGCACTTAGCCGCTTCGTGTCCAAAGCAACGGACAAATGCCTCCCCTTTTTCAAAGTACTGAAGGTTGGGAAGAAATTCTAGTGGACTGAGGAATGTGAAGAGGCCTTCCAATGCTTGAAAAGGCACTTGGGACAAGCCCCCCTCCTCTCCAAACCTAAGCTCGGTGATATCCTACAACTATATTTGGCCGTCTCCAATGAGGCCATCAGCTCGGTTCTGATACAGGAAGAAGGGTCTACCCAACTCCCTGTATACTACACAAGTAAAGTGCTCCTATCGTCGGAAACCCGTTATCTCGATATGGAGAAGCTCGCTTTGACTTTGATCACGGCCTCTAGGAAATTGAGACCCTACTTCCAATCTCACACCATCCATGTACTGACAAATTTTCCCCTGAGGCAGGTACTCCAAAAGCCTGACGCCTTAGGAAGGTTATTGAAATGGGTGGTGGAACTGAGTGAATTTGACCTTGTATTCAAGATTAGGGCAGCCATAAAAGGACAAGCCTTAGCTGACTTTGTGGTTGAATTCGCCAACCTACCCGAGGTGGATAAAATCATGGAACCTGCCAAACCCCCGACGTGGAATCTTTTCGTTGATAGGTCAGCTAGGGATGTTGGCTCCGGCGCTGGAGTAGTCCTCATCAGCCTCGAAGGTCACAAGCTCACCTTGGCGGTGAGGTTCGGATTCAAAGCTACCAATAACGCAGCAGAATATGAGGCACTTCTTGCGGGCCTCAGGCTGGCCACCGAAATGCAAGTGAAGAGGCTACTCATCAGTAGTGACTCCCAGCTGGTTGTTAGCCAGGTCAATGGTAACTTCTCAGCCAAAGACAAAACGATGGCCTCCTACCTGAAAATGGTGATGAATCTCATCCCATCCTTCGAAAAGTTTGAGTTGATCTAGATCCCCCGCATCGAAAATGCGCATGCTGATGCACTGTCGAAGCTGGCTAGCAGCAAGGACTCAGAGCTACTCATAGTAGTACCTATTGAGCACCTCCTCCTACCTTCGATCAAGGCCCCAACTGTAATGTGGGTCGCTGGGACTCCCATTTGGATGCAACCAATTGTAGCATACCTCAAAGACCAGGCACTGCTAACTAACAAGAATGAGGCTTACAAGCTAAGAAGGAGGTCAGCCCACTTCCTCTTCATTGATGACGTTCTCTACAAGAGAAGCTTCTCCTCCCCACTCCTACGGTGCGTCGGAGGAGAAGAGGCTACCTACATATTGAGGGAAGTCCACGAGGGCGTATGCGGCAACCACTCAGAGAGGTCTATCTCTGACACAAAAAATATTGAGGCAGGGATACTACTAGCCCACACTAAAGCGGGACGCCCTCGAGTTTGTTCGAAGATGCGATAAATGCCAGCGCTTCTCTCCGGTGCAGCGACAACCATCGCAGGAATTGACCACCGTCTCTAGCCCCTGGCCCTTCTCAAAATGGGGTGTGGATCTCATAGGTCCCCTACTTAAAGGTAGAGGAGGGGCAAGTTTTGCAATTGTGGCTATTGATTACTTCACGAAGTGGGTTGAAGCCGAACCACTGGCAAAAATCACTAAAGCCAACACCTCCAAGTTCGTCTGGAAAAATATTATTTGCCTGTTCGGAATTTCCCACTCAATTGTCTCAGACAATGGTAGACAGTTTGACAACAAGAAAGTTAGAGATTTGTGCGAAGAGCTCGGCATAAAGAAACACTTCTCCACACCTCACCACCCACAAGCAAATGGCCAAGTTGAGGCCGTGAACAAGATGATCAAGCACGTCTTGAAAAGGAAGCTTGATGTATCAAAAGGGGCCTGGGTTGATGAGCTGCCCCAAGTCCTTTGGGCGATCTGAACCACCACCAGGACCCCAACAGGAGAAACGCCCTTTCTCATGGCCTTTGGAACTGAGGCTATGAGCCCTGTGGAGGTCGGACTTCAATCCCCAAGACGTCTACACTTCAGCGAGGTAACTAACGATGAGCTTTGGAGGCTCGACCTTGACTTCATCGAAGAAAGAAGAGATGACTCCCAATTGAAGCTCGGCACATATCAGAGAAAGATGACAAGGTACTTCAACTCGAAAGTCAAGAAGAGGTCATTCCGAATCAACGACCTTGTACTCAGGAGGGTCTTCCTTTCCTCAAAAGAACCTGGTTCCGGTTCCCTTGGCCCAAACTGGGAAGGTCCATACAAAATCAGAGAAGAAGTCCGACCTGGGACTTACTGGATTGAAGACATGAACGACAAGACACAACCCCGTCCATAGAACATTGAACACCTCAGAATCTACTACCAATAAATGTACTATCTTGCTGGACGACCTTTCCCAGCCCTTGTCACATTTCTATGGTTCAATAAAATTCAGTGATTAAATTAACGTGTTGTACTACCTCAAAACCTCGGAGGAGAGGCTCGCATCCCACCTCTGGGCCACCTCGCTTGAATCCTGAGGCGCTAGCACATGCCTCCCTTTGGCTAGACAAAATGCCAAGGGAAGAAGCCACCTCACGTGCAACTCTTTTTTTTTTTTTTTGGTTTCGAGGCTCAAACAGTTATTATGCTTAAGTAAATTTCATTTGCTTAAATCCGAGGCTTAAACAATTATTATGCTTAAGTAAAGTTCATTTGCTTAAGTCCGAGGTTCATTTGCTTAAGTCCAAGGCTTAAACAGTTATTATGCTTAAGTAAAGTTCATTTGCTTAGGTCCGAGGTTCATTTGCTTAAGTCCGAGGTTCAATCCAGTTGTTTAAAGTGATTGAAGTTAAGGTACCAAGTTAGAGTTATTTAGTTGGTGCTGCTGTCAACCTTTAAGTTCATTTGCTTAAACGAGGTGCGTACACTTGATAAAGAAACAACAATGAATGAAATAGGCTTTATATTAATCTTCAAAAAAGATTACAAAAGTGGGCCTCAGGCCATTACATTCGAAAAATACTGAAAAGAAAACTAATCTAAGCTTGGGTAGATGGGGGAGGTGCTTCTGTACTTGGGGCTTCGACAGCTTGAGCATCGGCATTTGTCTCCCCCACCTCAGCTGCTTCATTACCATGCACGTCCTCAACAGGGGTCTAAGGTACCTCATCCACGAATTCAGACCTGAGTTGTGTCAGATCCAAATTGGGATACAGTTCCTCTGCCCGCTCCATCACCTCAGCATAGGTAAAGTTTCTCCAGTATGCATTGAAGCTCTTATACTCGTCTGTGTTGTGGAAGTTGGCAATGTACTCTTGCACCGCCTCTTCCCTCGCCTGTTGGGCCTCCTCTCTGGCATGGGATGCATCATCCACATACCATTTGAGTTGGGTTTCCAAGAACCAGTTAGCCTCTTAGGCACCCACCAAGGAGAGATTTGCCTTCTCCAGGGCCTCGGCGGTCACTTTCTGGTGCTCACTGGAGACTTCCACCTTCTTTGTCAGGGAGGCCACCTCGCACTGTGACTCATGGACTTCCTTCTTCTAGGCCTCAATCTGGGCCAAGGCAGACTCAAGCTTGGCCATTTCTTCAAGTTTTTGGACCCTGGCTTCTTCCGCTTCGGCCCTAGCCGCCTTCAACTCCTCTACAAGGGAGGTCATCTTCTCTTCCGAAGACTGGGTTCTCGTCTGAAAATCACTCAAGGCCTCCCTGCATTCAAGAGCGAGGCCGAAAATTCTGACGCTTTGGCTCACCAAAGCCCTCGTCAGGTCGGTGGCATCGTAGGAGGAAGCATGCAGCTGCCACCTGTCCGTCCAGAATCGGTAAAAATTCTCCATGGCGCTTCGGACCTCCTGGGGAAGAGCCTCCACCAAGGCTGGGGCCAAGGTCTCCTCCCTTCCAGCTAGGGAGCTTGGAGACTTCCCCTTTTCTCGAACAGGCTTTTGTTTGGCTGCCTCCTCTTTGGCAACCTCGGCAGCCCTCCTCACAGCCTCCTCAGCCTTAACCTCTCTGACCTTTTCTAACTTGATGGCTTTGGAGGCGGATGCGAGCAGCTTTGGCTCGCCTGTGGATTTGGCCTCATGGGACACTGATGTCCCAAATTTCCCGGACGAGCTGGTAACGTGCACCAGCTTCCTCCTCTTCGTCTCCTCTGGGACCTTCTCTTTCCCTCGAGGCTCTTTTGGCCTCTCCTGCCTTTGGGAAGCTCCCTCTTTGGGAGTCTTTGGGGTGCTGTCCTTGGAAAGGCGTTCCACCTTGCCTCGGACCTCCTTGGCCCCACTAGACCCCGGCTTCAAGGCCCTAGCCTTGGCGGTGGTGGTGGCTTTTATAATTGTAGCCATGTCTGGAGCTGGGTACTCCCTCCTCTTGAATTTATCTGCATAAAAGCGTCAGGTCAGCACATCAATATCCAATAAAAAACACAAGGAAATTTACAACTATGGGGGCCTCGTACCTCTAGAAGCCATTAGTCCAAAATCCAGAAAATAGCGACTCCTGTCGATCAGATGGTCAAAGCGGCGGAGCTTCAGAGGCCTCTTGTAGATGTCCTCTATCACCTCGAACTCTTCCCTGCTGACTCGAACCTCGTACTACAATCTGTAATGGAAGCTCCAACAGTTAGAAATTTTCTAAGTGTTCAATTCAGAAGTACAAGCAGGGGCTAGGAGACTTACGAGCTTCGTAGTACTGGATCGGCACTGTGCAAGAAAAGGCCTTGTCTCCCTTCACTGCCTGCCATTTCCCCGCACCCAGAACCAGGACTCCTTCCACCCCTTAATGGAGGAAGGCAGTCCCACCACAAAGGGTGCGTGAGCCCCCCAAATTGTAAGATAATACCACCCCCTGGACTCCTTCCCTATGATCCGGGGCTGAAAAAGAGTCATGAATACATGGAGAGGCATGTCCTCCCCAAGTGACACCTCCTTCCACAGGAAGTATGAGCCGACCAACTGGCTCCATCCATTTGGCAGAACCTGGATCGGCGACAACATAAAATTCCTCAGCACAGCCCTAAAGAAGGGGTGCAGAGGAAGACGCATACCTGCCTTAAACAGATATTCACTGACAGCCACGCATCCGGACCTCGGATAGCAGGATCGCTCATTTGGCTCGGGAACTAGCATCTCTATGGTGTGGGAGACACTGTATCTCTCCCTGATCTCCCCTAACCTCTTCCACGTCATACTTGAGGGCACCCTAAACACCCTCCACTCTTCAGTATAATCTACTAGGTCTTCGGTCATGGCATAACTATCAGTCTCGGCATCCCCCCTCTGACTGACCTCATAATCTAACGACGCAACCGTCACCAACTCCCTACCCGAGGTGGACTCTATCTCACAGAATTAATACAACAAAAATAAGGTTTTTCTGCGAATGATACCTAAGGGAAGAGCACTACGAACGGAGATAAGCCGGAAAATCAAAAAACGGGCAGCCTTGACGCCGGAAAGTTCAGGAATTTGAGAGAGAATCAACTTGCAAAGTTTCAAAAGTCCTAAAAAATGAGATTTTCTTGCCCTTTATAGAGGTCCAAAACGAACCCCAGCCGTTAGATCGAAACTCAGTCAATCTGAACCCTCCATTGTGGATCAAATCCGGGGCGTTGAATTCAAACGGTTTTTCTAACCTACGCCTCCGATTCAAACGTGCCTCCCACGCACCCCATCCAACGCGTCTGCTTCTAGAACCTCCAGCTGTCCTCATAATTGTGCTTTTAATTAGACGGCAGCAGGAGCCTTGGAAGTCGTACGGGTCTGCTGCTTTTCCTCGAAAATAAGCACAAAATATCAAATCATTGGCACAGCTATCGACGAACTCGGCTTCCTCTTCAACGTTCAGCCAACAAGCCTCGTAGGTTCGGTTTCCCAACCACCTCGGCTTCTTTTTCAACGTTCAGCCAACAAGCCTCGCAGGTTCGGTTTCCCAACCACCTCGGCTTCCTCTTCAACGCAGCCTCGGTCTTTTCATCATTCACCTACAGCAACACATCTCTAACTCCAACCATGATATAAATATCTATATTTAGACTTGGGGGACTATTAATTGGGGTTAAAAAATTCTTTCAATTTTTACTTCATTAAAGTCCACTCATTACATAAATGGCCATACTTGGACTTGGGGGACTATTGTTGCGCAACCTACTTGGGCCAATGGCCCACTCAGGCCGAACCACGTGGCACTCCAGCCGAGGTGGCATATATTGCCGGGGTGGGCTATGGCCGAAGCCCTTCAAGCCGAAGTCCATTAGCCGAGGCGCCTTTTACCGAGGCCTGTGAATGTAACCGAGGTCCACATGCTGAGGCCTATGAGCCGAAGCCATGATGCTGAAGCTTGTTGAAGTTAGCTGAAGCCCTCAAGTGGAAGTATTGTATGAAATGGTTGAAGCCCCGAAACTAATGCAAGAGCCTCCGAACCACAAGGGAGCATCCTCCATGGTCACTTCTTCCAAGAGATCGTCTGCACAAAGATCTTATTCGAATAATTGATGGAACGTTTGTCATAAGCATAAAGGTCAAGTTTTGTCACTAGTATGGAGGCTCTGCACAAGCAATAAATGCGCAGCAAGCTAGCAAGTCAAGCCCCATGCCTAGGATAAGATGTTTGAATCAAAGAGATGAGGCCACGTGCCACCTCATCCAAGGGCTCCCATTTCACATGTATCACTATAAATACTTCCCTTGTGTAACATCAAAAGGCTAATGCAAGAATCAATACAAAAAACTACACTTTATTCAACTCTCTTTCTCTCTCATTTACTTGCAATATACAAATCGAGTTTACACATATTTACATATACATTTACGAATACCAGTTGGTAATTATTGTACAATTGGATCACGAACAACCCGTCGGATTCCGAACGTCACCGTCCCGCGTATTTGGGCTACTCCCACGCCCTTTGTATCGCTTGTTGTAGACCGTCCACGTGTCATAGCGTGTTGGACATTCGTCTACGTGTGCGTGGGTGGGACCGATATCTGTTGGCAACACTTTTTGGGGTCAACAATGGGATTAGAATTTTCAAAAATATAATACGAGCAAAGATTAATGAATAAGTAACTATAGATCAATAAAACATTATACTTGTCCCATAGTGAATAAAGGTACTATGATAACACATAGTTAATATTTGTCTTTAATTCCAAATTTTCTCGATTTATTAAATTTGGATTAGATCAAATGTTCCTCTCTTGAGCTTAATTTTTTTTTTAAAAACAATTTAATATAGATAAATACTTGTAATTTGAATTAAGCCCTTGTTTGAGCCCCATTCTTCTCATAAGAATACATTTTTGAATAGTGTATTGATGAGAAATGTATGGTTAAAAAATAAAAAAAAAATTTAAATTTGTATGTAATATTATTTTATTAAAAAATATATGATTAAAATGATATCAAAATACTATTTAAGAATGTATTTTTTTAAAATCACGTTACTCAAACGGGAAAAATTGGAGAGAGAGACTCATAGACAACATTAAAAAATAAAAAATAAAATGAAGCCTTTTGTTCAAAATGAGCATATGAGAACGCTGCGATGTTAAGGACACGTGGCGAGCCATAATCCCAAATTTTCTTAGTTAGAAAATGTGTTGCATGAATTGGCATTACACGTGTGACTCAAGTGTGACTCTTCTCTCATTTCTGTCTCTTTCTTCAAGTGCAAGGTATCTGTTCGCATTCCCCAAACTCAAAATCTATATCAGAAGTGTTAATTTGTAGCAAATGGAATACAAACAAATATGGATACCATGCTTTGTGATGGTCAAATGGTGATGTATAAGTTGGAGGCTGCCGAAGCTATGGCTTCGAACTCCACCGTGCGCGGCGGCGCTTTGGGTTCCAGACGACAGAGTCAGCGAGGGAAGACTGAGATTTCCTCTCTTGAGGTTTTTAACCGGTCTTTCATAGTGAAAAGGAGATTTTGCATGGTGTTTTGTTGAATATGTTGTTTGTCTTAAGGTTACTTACTGAATAGGCACATATTTTTGCGTTAAATTCCTTTTCTGACAATTCCACAAAAATTACACATTCATCCACGAATTGGGATCTTAACAAGAAGTTAAAATCTTATCTTGTTTATTATGTTGATAAACTTCCAGTATTTGCTAAAAAAGCACATAGGGTCCGTTTGGTAGAGCTTCTCCTGCTCGTAGAGGAGCTTATTTGAGTGGGTTTCTCTTGATTGAATATCAAAAAAGAAGACCTTCCCCTTTGTGCTTAGATAGGTCTAGGTAAGGTATGTCTCAGCGTGGCTTAATATGATATGGAGGTACGATACTCATTTCCTGAAATCTTTGTTATCAAAAGATGTGTGGTTTATAAGTAGGAAGATGAGGAGGTAATGGTCGAAGGAGGTTGAATTTTTTTCATTCGCTCTATAAGGTATCTTGTCTCCTCCAGCTTGTCTGGTTAATGGGGTTCTCTCTTTAAAGATTCAAGAAGTAACTCCGCTTTCTGGGATGGAGAAGTGTCGGTTTTTCATGAGAGGAAAATGAGCTTTGCTCCTCCGGGTGCTAGGAGCTCCAGTCCTTCGCGAGAAAGTAAAGGGACATCTTAAGGCAGCTACTTAAAATCAATTTCTTCTAAATAGATAAATTACTTTCAGAAAATTATCCGAACACATTCAAAAACAGCTTTTTAGTCTCACAAGCAACTTTTGAGTTTTCAAAAACCTTGCCAACAGGACGTTAAGTTGTATGGTTATAAAGCGGAATAAGAAAATACTTGATAGTGCATTAAATGGTTGGCAATACTGTATTAACTATTTATTAATTCTTCAGGAACTATATATTTCTGTTGGTATTTGTTTCTGGGAAGTGGGAATTTGAGGCCACTATGCAGATTCTGACCAGTGATCTGTTCTATTACATAAGCAAGACAATTTCATTCAATTAAATATATGCAGGATGCTATTTTTCACAACAACGTCACGTCACCCTAGCTACTTTGTGCAGGGCTTGAGCTGAAGGAGTAATTCTGGCTGCATTGTCTGGTTTTGAGGTGGTTTGGCTTGGGCTGGCATGTGGAATCTGTGCTTTTCATAAAATTTTGTTTGCATTAGTTGTTTTGATAAATACCGAGGTCAGCATGGCTCAGCTCGAGAGCAATGTTTGTGTAGTAGGACAGAACATACACTTTCTTTGTTAGTGAACTCTGTAATGACTGAGTAAGGAGTTGAAACTACATCCCATCAAAACATATCCAGTCTAAGAACATTTTGTCTCTCTCTTTGATTTTATCACATTATATGTTTCTTTATTCAATCTTGTTATGCCAATCAGGCTGAGAAGGAAGCACAAAGGCGGCATCGTATCTTAGCAAATAGAGAGTTTGCTAGGAAGACAATTCGCCGGAGAGAGGTGAGCTTTGTCTACCATCCAGTCAAATATTATTCTTATAGATCTAATATTCATTCATCGATGTATAAGTTAATAACTATTAATCATGGATGTTTAGCTCATGTCATTCGAGACACTTTTTATCCCCATGATCCACAAATACTACCTACTTGTCACAATTCATTTTTATCTATTTATAATTGAAACCGTTTATAAATAACTTCCCAAACATGAAAATGCACTTATCTTATGTTCGGAAAATAAGAGATACGAAGGCAGTGGGGGATTTAGGAATCTAAGTGAGCACATACGGCTATCTAGAGGCCACCTCAATATAAGGAAAAAAAAATTCCGACGGACCCAACACGGGCAACTTCAGGGGCTTGTCAGGTATTGGCTTCGCCCTTGTACGAAGGGCATATTGATGCTAATGGATTCAATGCTTGGATATTATGACAAATAAAACATACATTTTTAGTGGTCATTTCGTTATTTTGAATGTGATATCACGCAGTTGTTTATATATATGTATTTGTCGACGCAGAGGTAAAAATGCTTCCCTGAGATTAAGATCTTCGAGATGTGAACAAAGTAGTTGAAAGTAAATTTAATTTTGTATTATTTCAATGGATGTAAAAGCAAACCAGGAAAAAAAGATTCATGGGTGCGTTTACAGATGTTAGCAAACTACCTCCAAATGAGGCTAAATAAGCAAGTTTTGACAGACAACTTATTTTGTTTCCAACTGCTTAAGAATTTTCGGAGTTTTTAGATTTTCACCTATAGAATTTGTGTTCTTCTCTTCAGCCTACCCTGATCCACCCTTCATTTGTGAAGATTAAAAATACTGAGAATTGAGAAAATGTCTTGTATAAAGTTTATAAATATCTTCACTCATTATATTTTTCTTTCCTTTGATTAGGCTACTTACGCAGAATTAAACAGAAAAGCAGCTAATCTGTCACTGGAGAGAGAGAATTTGAACAAGGTAGGTGGAACGACTTTCTTCAGTTCACATACTTTTCAGTATGTAATTAGGCTCCGTAATAGCATAACAGTATCTATTGATGCATGACGTTTATTCTTTCTTTACGTTTTTCTTGGTTATAAAGAAGTATTTGATCATCGTTTTAAATTTCACTGTTCATGATTGTTTGTGACAATTTTCGGAAGGAGAAGGAGATGGTGGTGAAGGAGCTCGATCACTTAAAAAACATAAATGAATGCCTCAAAGCAAAGGTAAGGCATATTGAAGATTAACTGTCTTGTTTGTGGAAGTATGTTCCGCACTGACACGCCCTTCGAATCACAGGAGGGTAAAATAGAGGCAGAAGAAGCAGAATTTGAAAAAGAGTTGAAGAAGTCGGTTCAAGTATCTATCTCTAAGCCTACAAACATTCTTACTTTCCCTTACAACTACCCTTCTGTTTCGCCTTACCTTTGGCCAGCCATTGTTCCACCTTCAGATAATGCATTCGGGATACAAGGTTCCTCTCACTCTGATATCACAATTTCATCTCAATTTCCTATTCCCTTGCGGGATGGTATATTAGGTTCATTTCAAGATCAAGAACATGCCACTCAGATCAAGAAACAAGGAACTTCCTTGTTAGTAGTGCCCTTACCTCTGTTGTCTCCTTTTCACACAGCGAGTACTACACTTCATTCTATGATAGGTCCCAACAGCAATCCTTCGTGTTCAGAAACTGGGACACATTCTGATCAGAACTATGAGTTAACATCATCCCAGAAAATGAAATCTGAAGCTTCTAACTCTATGGAAAATATCGCTACAAACCACCTTATGCCCTCAAGACAGAGTTTTACAAAATCTGTCACGAGTCCTGGACCGAGTAAAAGTTCCCAGTTATACAACACTAAAGTCGAAGCTGTTCCATCTGCCACTAGATGTGCCGCACAGGACTTATCAGCCAAATACCTCAAACCAGTTATACTCTCTAGTAAGAAGCCTGGAAATGCTAATGCCTCAGCTGTGGCGAGGAGGAGGAGGAAGGAATTGATTAAGCTAAGTAATACTCATTTTCATCACAAGGGATCCCGAGTAATGTTGGAGTAGATCAGGATCCAAATAGGCTGAGGGATGATGTTGCTTATCCGTGAGCACGGCACTTAAATTTCTAGTCAAGGTTTTCTGTTTTGAATCCGTGGAGATCATAGGCATTACTATTCAGGATCATGCATATTTTGGTAGTTATATTCACGGAGAAGTTCAGGTTAGGCACTTTGTGAGCTAGATTACTACTCTGCCGGACCACTTAATTTTGAATGTAACCATGGATTTCATTTGACGATCTCAATATCAAGTGTTTGTGTGCCACTTAATTATCATATAGATCCTAGGATTACTACTGACTTGATTTGATCATGTTAATTTTGCCATTACTTGGTTGCATGAATGTTACTGCTGCATTTTTTGTTGACTATGTCTTTTGATATTACTGAGCTTTTGGGATATGTACATTGTGCTAGCTTGATATTACTGGACTTGATTAAAGAAGAAAGATGTCATTTGTCCTATACGATCCTTTTGAGTCCATGTACCAAACAGGCATTACATGAATTTTTCATTACATCCACTCGGGTGGTGGGAAACTTATTTTTGGGGTGAAGGCTTGTAAAAGCTCGTACTTGTCCTTTACTCAATTCATATTATATTGTATATTGCTCGAACCCTTTCCTTAACTCCGTGAAACCTTTTTCCTGTCATTCAGATTAGTTAGATAATCGAAATCCATTCCAACAAACTCTGTTTCATTGCAATGAAAGTCGGAAAAACCAAGACCATACCCAGAGCTAGTAGGTGGAGGCGCTCTTCCTTGTGTGGTGGGTGGTGGCGGGGATCGGTGGAGGCGCGTGGCTCTTTGGTGGTGGCACGTGACGGCTATTCTCGACGAGTTTTGTACTGGCAGTTTACTTATTTTGATTTCCTGAACGTACTAATATTGTTTGTTTCGTGTTTCAAGTTACGCAGAAAAACTTGGATGATTTTGCCCTGGGGTGCTCGTTTTACAATCATTGGACAATTGCATTGATATATATTTGTTGAATCTTTAGAGCAAATAGTGGTGGCCCTAGAGCAGTAGATTCGCATCTCTAGATTTTACCGACTTTAGATGTGTCCGCTCTGGTAAATTGGCTTATCTTGGTTAAATTTCTATACTAGCGCATCATCGTGTGGGATGACAATAGGATTTGGAGTTACCGTGTGGAGTAACTATTGCTTGTGCTAGAAATTAGGAACATTACTTTGTTTTTTTGATAAGATCCATTTATTATCTTCGTGGTATACTCTGTCTGTGTAGGATTGCTGTGGTTGAAATTGTTTTGTTTGACATTCCTCATTGTCTTAATTTTGTTAGAATACTTAGACCTTACCAGTTTCGAACATTCCCTTGATTTAAGATCGCGAATCTAATGAAATCCTGAAAATTTAGAATGGTGTGTATTGTCTATGACCCTAGGACTATTTTTGTGTGGCTTGATTCGGATTTTGTGCATTTTTTAATCGATTTATAAAAATGACAACTCACAATTTTGATTTGAGAATTTTTAACGGAAAGAGTGACTTTTCTATATGACAACAAAAGATGAGAGGTATTTTGTCCAACAAAAAGTTTCAAAAGTCATTGAAGGCAATTTTTCTGGTGATTTTTTAAAAGAACAAAAAGAAGAAGCTAATGAGCTTGCTTATACTTTAGTTATTTTACACTTGTCCGACGTCATTTTGAGAAAAGTGAGTAAATTGAAAACTACAAAAGAACATTGGAAAAAAATTAGAGGACTTGTATTTGCTCAAATCTACTCCAAACAAGCTTTACTTGCTTGATCATTTTTTTCATTTTTAAAATGGATCGTTCAAAATATTTTGATAACAATTTAGACGTGTTAACAAATTTGTCCAATATATTGTTAACTGTGAAGAGACGATGTCAGAAACCTATAAAGCTATAATTCTGTTTAATTCAATTCCTAACACTTATAGAGAAGTTAAAAATGCGATCAAGTATGATAGGGACACTTTGACACTTGAATTGTCATAGATTCTCTCAAGAGTAAGGAGATGGAGATTAAAGCTGAAAGACAGGATAAGAAAGGCGGTGAGATTCACATGGTAAGGGGTAGAACTCAATTTAAGCAAAATAGCCATGAAGGACTTCATTGTGGTGGCGAGTCAAGTAGTAATTGAAGTAACAAGAAGGGCAAGGATATGTCTAAATCAAAATATAGAACTAAGGTTAGAAAATGTTATGATTGTGGAAACATGAGACATTTTATAAAAGATTGCTATAAGGAGAAAGGTAAGTTGAAGGAAAAAGAAAGAAATAAAGTAAATGTGTTGTCGACTCCCAATATTGATGAGGGTGAAGTGTATATGACTACAAGTCTTCGACACTAGTTTTGCGTATACTTTAAAAGATGTTAGATATATTCTTGAATTGTCCCTAAACTCGATTTCAGTAGGGAGACTTGAAAAGGCCAACTTCGCTAGTAAAATTAGAAATAGAGTTTTAAAATTGATTAAGGGTGCTCTTGTTTCCATTAAGGGAATTAAGAGAAATTATATTTATATTACTATTGGAGAAGTGATAAGGGGTCTAGATTCCCTTATCTATTCTGCTAAGGTCGATTACATACATAAAATGACGCAATAGACTTGTACATATAGTTATTAAGGGTCTTAAACTTCTTAGCGAAAGTGGTGCTTTTGGTAATGATTATGCGTTTCATTTGTCTTTTTGTAATTACTGTGTGCTTGATAAACATTATAGATCTTTCTTCTCCATGAGTTTTCATAAAATTAAAGGCATGCTTGAATATGTGCATTCAGATCTGTGGGGTCCTGCTAGCAATCACAGCTCGGGTGAAAATAGTTATTTCTTGTCTATCATTGATGATTATACAAGAAAAGTGCATGTTTAACTTTTAAAAGATAAGTCTGATACTTTTCATACTTTAATAATTGCACAAGACAAGAAGAAAATCAAATTGGTAAGAGGATTAAATATTTGAGAATAGATAATGGCCTAAAGTTTTATAATACTGAATTTGATAATATTTATAAAGAAAATATAATAACAAGGCATAAAATTGTTCTTTATACTCCCCAACAAAATGGGGATAGTTAAAAGGATGGATAGAACCATACTTGATAAAGTGCGTTGCATGATGATAAGTTTTGGTGTCCCCAAGTCTTTTTGGGTGAAACTGTTATGAGTGCTTGTTATTTGATTAATTTGACTTCATCTACTACATTGAATGGTGATACTCCTCGTGAAAAATGGTTTGATAAACTAATTGATTATTCTATGATTAGAACTTTTGGCTGCGTTGCTCTTTCCCATCAAAGTGAGGGAAAGCTTGAACCTAAAGCTAGAAAATATGTTTTTCTAGGTTACCCTAAGGGCGTTGAGGGTTACAGGTTATGAGATAAAAGCCAAAAAGGGGTTAATGAAAAGTGATGAAAAGTGAACAATCAAAAGAGTGATTTATGTCAATGAAAGAGGAGATGAGCACTTTAGAAAAGAATTCAACTTGGGAATTAGTACTTGGAACTAAGAATAAATCTACTGTTGTTTCTAAGTGGGTTTTTAAGGTTAAGAAGGGCGCACACAAAAGGAAGGTGTTGATGATAATAAATTTTTTTCACATATTGTTAAGTATACTACTATTAGTATTATGCTTGCATTAGTTGTACATTTTGACTGGGAACTTGAATAACTTGATGTAAAAAGTTGTTTTTTTTACATGGTGAACTTGATGAGCAAATCTTTGTGAATCAACCTAAAGGTCTTTAAGATAAACTAAAACCTGATCATGTGTGTTTCTTGAAAAGATTCCTATATAGCTTAAAACAATAATCTAAACAGTGGTATAAAAGATTTGATTCTTTTGTACTCACTATAGCGTTTCAAAGGAGTAAGTTTGACTACTGCCTATGCTTCCAATATGATGATGCAAATAACAATTATGTGTTCTCATTGTATAGATGGATGATATGTTCTTAGTTGGTTCATCGCTTAAATGGATAAGCAAGATAAAAACAAAGTTGAATGGCTAATTTGACATGAAAGCTCTAGGTAAAGCTACAAGAATCTTAGTTATGGAAATTGAAAGAGAAAAGTCAAATTCTATTTTGTTTTTGCATCAATCCTCATATGTTTCAATGTTTCAAAGGTGTTAAAAAATATTTGACATGCAAGAGTGCAAACCTGTTACACTACCTTTAGCTAACCATTTTGTGTTGTCTAAAGTCCAAGTGTCATGTAATGAGAAAAAAATAGGATACATGAGTAAGATTCTATATTCTAATGTGATTGGATCTATCATGTATTTGATGGTTTGCACCAGATTGAATTTAGCCTTTGCGGTTAGTACTCTTAGTAAGTATATGTCTTCTCCAGGTTCTGATCACTAAGAAGCCTTAAAATGGATGCTAAGGTGTTTAAAGGGAACTAATGATGTAGGTCTAAAGTTTGGTGTTAATAAAGGTGTGAAATTAAAAGGGTTTGTAGATGTTGACTATTCGGGGGTTAGAGATAATAGAAAATCTACTTCTTCATATGTGTTTATGTTGTCTAACTCTTGCATTTGTTGAAAGTCACAATTACAATACATAGTTACACTATCCACAATCGAATCAGAATATATTGCTACCAGTGAAGCAATTAAAGAAGCTTTGTAGCTTAGAGGTTTGCTGCATGAACTCTGTGTTCTAGATGATTATGTGTTAGTATATTCGGATAGTCAGTCGTCTATATATCTATGTAAAGATTCTATTTTTCACGAAAGCACCAAGCACATTAATGTTAGACTACATTTCATTAGAGACATCGTGTCAATAGAAGTGGTAAGACTTGATACATACACAATATATATAATCCTTCAGACATGGGCACTAAAGTGCTACCATTGGTGAAACTTAGAAGTTGCAAGAATCTTCTAAACATCAGTGAAGATAACTAATTTTCAATTTTATTGATCCCTTAAGTTGGAAGCATTACTAACAAGTGACAATATTTTCTTTGTAGGTCTTTTGACGCCAATGTAGGGTTAGGCAAATTGTTGTCAAACGACCTCTTGAGCTATAATATAACTCGGGTTTATTTTTCAGTCGGCATAGGCCATATAACTGAATGTTGGATCGACACATAAATTAATTGACCCGACCCATATTGTTTGAGTCATTTGAAACGGCCTAATCTAAATTAGATCTGATCATGGCCCACTTTACTCACCTGGACAGCTATTGAAGGTATCCACCCATTTAATCATGTGTTGTGCTATTGGCCCATTAACCATCCATTCTTTACTTGGTTACATATGATTTTCACTCCTCTGCCTCTTTGTGAGAACGAATGCGGCTACCTAAGTCTCTTTGTGTCTTCTCTACCCACTCTCGATTTACCTATTTTTACTACATTTGTGGTTAACTTCTGTGTGATCTCATCTACCTGTGTGGTCTTCTAAGTGGGTGACTTGTGGCAACCGTAGGTGGAGGAACTATTGAAGGAGGTTTGGGTTTGAGTTTGATTGGTTTGAGGTGTCGATCCAAAGGAGGAAATTGAGCCCTGAAAACACTTTGGTGATCTTCTATTCCGCACAACATCTTCCATTCCAAAAATGGAAATTACGACACAATTGGGATTTTTTTTTGATGAGATTTGCATGAAAAATGACCAAATCAACAATGGAAGAAGTTCAAGACAACTAGCAGTTGGTCCCATGCCTTTGCACCCGTTTAAATGGATTGCGTACGCAATCCCAAAATTTGCAACTCGAGGTTGAAATTGCTAAACCATGCATGAGCAATGGTTTATACCATGCATGCACATGACTTTTCGATCAGATGAGATTCAATTTCCTTGATTGTAACTCTATAAAAATCAATTTTGATGCAATTTTAACCTCATTTTTAATGGCTATAAGTACAAAAGTTGTAACACTAAAAGGTTCTCTCTAACCTAATATATCACATCATATCATAAAAGTTTGCAAGAATAAGGTGTCAATTGATCATATTTGGAGACAAGATAGAACCTAGCAACAAATCCAAGGCAAATTACATCAAGAACTTGAGAATCTAGCCTTGGGATTAAAGATCAAGAACAAGAACAAGAAATTGCTTCAACATATATCATGCATTAATATATATTTCGGGTAATGATTTTTTATTATTTTTGTTTCATCATTAGAAACATATTAGGCTAAATTTCTTTGTATTGGGATGAAGAAGAATATTTTTGTCAAAATCGACCTGCAGTCAGATCTCGAAATTCAATGGAACTTTAGACTAAGAAGAAGAGAACGGAGATTAAAAGAGAAATGAAAATTAACATTGTCAAAAGTCGGGTTAAAAAATCCGTTACCACCTGCTTTGCCAATATAGTCGATTCAATCAAGAATAGTTGCCAACGATAGTCGTATATAATCTGGGATTTATTTGATTTCCATTTCAGTTCATATCCAATTGGTATAATATATCCTCTGTTTGTGCAAGCAAATTTTTATCCTAGTCAGATGTCATAAATCTCTTCTAGTACTACCAAGACATCAGATTTTTTGAGAAGGCATAAGAAAATCCACTAACATTTCAGTTTTCCTATTATTATGTGGAGTTGTCAAGCATGGAAGAATGTCAATCGATGCTTTGGAATGCATTTATTTCCTCACACTTTGAAGAATAACAAAAGAAGTTGTTTCCACCATCTCGAGTCCTTTAGATAAAAAATGAGATTTCGCACTTTTAAGCAAAAGGACCTTGAGAGTTATCCAGAAGATGGAAAAAAGGTTCAAGAAACTAGTTTGAAAATGCCCAACTTAGACGTTCCTATACAGTCCTAGATCTATTTATTCTATTCAAGCTTATTGCCTGAATACCAATCGATGCTTCAATAGGTGGATCAGTGATAAAGATGCAAACTAATGATGCTTATGACCTTTATGAAAAAATAGTAGAAAATTAGGCTATATAGCCATTCGATAGGCAGACATCGAGAAAAATAGCAAGAATTCAAAATATTAACGGAGTATCAATGTTAGCAACCCATATGGGTGCATTGACGGAGAAGATGGACACCTTGACTCAAATAGTTCACATAATGCACCAACTTACATCGATTTGTGAAGGCTGTAGGACAAATCATACAACTATAAATTGTCCTATAGCTTTCACTCATACAAGGTATAGCACACATAAAATTTTCAAAGGTAGCATAACAATCCTTACTCCGACACATATAATTCAAGTTGAAGAAATCATCCAAATTTTTATGGACAAACTAGTGTCAATGGGTGGGGTACCATGGGTTTTGTTAGACAATGCAGCTACTACCTGCCTACATGATTTTCCAAATTTTGAGTCGATGCTTGCTAATTTTGCAATATAGTGTCAATCTTTGTGATGCACTAAACAAAGAAATCTTCCAATGATGGCCCCTTCTTGTGTTGTTACTGAAATTCTAGTGGTTTTCCCTGACTTTGATTTCCTATCGGAGCTGTGGATGATAACACAATCAATTTTGTTACCATGTACGAGCTTATATAACTAGCATAGAGGAGTTGGATCTAGGCTAAGAAATAAGGCTAGTTTTATACTTAACACATTGAAATCGTAAAACTACCACAACTCCAATCACATTCCCTCATAGGCTTCAAAAACAGATAGGAATCCACAAAGAAACAATTCAATTAATCAAGATACACAATGAGGATCGTATCCGTACGATTGTCATGGATAGATCACCCAGGTTCGGGTCCATAAGCAGTGATAATTTCCCTATGAAGCGAGCGTTATTCGGAATGATTGGGCGTAAAGCGTCTGTAGGTGACTTTTTAAATTAGCTGTTAGGATAGTTATAGTTACGGCCGTCATTCACTGGGGCTTTGGTCGTCGGCTTCGGGATCCATTCGATATTTTTCTTGGGAGGTATAGAGGACGAACATGTTCAAGCTATTACTAGAAGAAGTTGAGTTTTACTACCAGAGATCAATATATAGAGAAAAGAGATCAAGGATGCTTAGGTACCTAACATGGGCGAAGACAAAGTGGTTCAATTTAAAAAATCAACAAAAATCAATTAGGTAGAACATTCAAATAGTCCATAGGTTAATAGAATCGTTTCTGTCAATGCAGATGATTCATTCATGTTTCCTTAAAGGTTTTGAGAACAAGAAGTTTGAGAAACAACTCGCTATGTTCTTAGATGCATTCAGAAAACTTCACTTCAACATTCCTTTTATTGATGTATTTTACAAATTCCCAATTGTGAAGTTTTTGAAAGAGATGCAATGTTATCGTCTATTTACAGGAATTTATGTTTGGAAGATCAAAATGAGACTACTATAATTCTACAGCTGGTGGATTATGCAAGTCATTGTTACAAGAAAGGAGTTGGTGGACTAGTTGGAGCAATCAATGACCAATATAAAAACTTCAAAGTTTGGAGGACCAAAGATGAATCGAGCAACGTCTGCAAGTATAGCTGCTGCAAGGTTGAAAATTTTCTATTCAAGATACCATAAACGAGTTAATGATTACAAACAAGCACTTATTATGAGGCAACTCGATCATCTTCCCTTTTATATATTATTATTTCTAGATAATATAGTATGTAGCTGTTATTGCTTGTATGTACTAGATAGTAATTTAGGTATCTTCATCCTCTAGGTGGTGATGAGTTTGAACTTAATATGAATTGTTCAATATTATTATACAATAGATTTCTCTTTATTTTTCTGGAACATGACAATTGAAAACACACAAACCAACAATGGATGAGAAAAATGACGTAGCTAAGTGATCATTTAGCTCCAGCAATTTCGTTCCAAATTAGCCTCCAACATTAGACATACACATGTGGAGTCTCTTATTTCATTATTTGCCTTTTTATTTTGCTTATTTGTTGATATTTTAAGACATTGAGGACAATGTCTAATTTAAGTTTGAAGGTAAAAAATATTGAATTTTTATTGCTTTTGTCTGAATGTATAAAATTTTATTGCTTTATTATAAATGAGAAAAGTAGAAAAAATTGAAATTTTAAAAATTCCAAAAAGATTATTTTTTCTTTTTCCCTTTTAGTTTCCTTGCTTGTGTGGCTTTAGAAGCCTCACTGGCTATGATAGATTGATTTTTGCTTATCCAAGTAATTTTGATATTATTTGCACACGTAAATTAAGTTTAGCATTATAAAGTAGTGAGGTTGATTCATGCTTGATAGGTTGAAATAGTGGAATTCAGACATTACATTATACAACCTTAGACAATTTTATGTATAATTTAGGGGTGATTGAATTGTTGTAGGAACATATTGAGATGAATAGAGATTTTATGTGTGTAAATTATTGTGTGAATTGTCTAAGATCGATAAGATAAAAATTAGATGAGCATCTTACATTAGATGTTGGTTCTTGAAGATGAGTGTTTAATAAGAATATTGAAATAATCATTGCATAAAAAAACTTACCATGATTCATGAGTGAAAGCTACCCTATAAAAGATCCCAATGAGCACAACTATTGAAAATCCCTAAAAGAAAACTTAAGAATGGATCAAACTAGTGTACGAAATAGAATATGCACAACGAATATGAAAAAGAAAGTGCATGAAACAAAGATGCACTAGCATTGATTAAGTCCCAAATACATATTTGAGAGAATTAGATCTTTGACAAGGGATTATTAGCCTAATTGAGTCTTAGAGGGTGAAGCAATCAAAATATAATAGAATCCTTATTTGTTGAGATATTGACTTGCAATTAGTAAGATTTATTCAAACTAGAGAAAATAATAATTAGCATATAAATCGAACCTTATATTACACCTTGAACTAAGAGTAAAAGAATGAATTTGGGGGTATATATTTCAAGAGTAGAGAAATTTAAAATTTAACCATCGAGGATCGAGAATTGAAGCAACTTGTGAATTCATGATGTGTTACTTAATTGTTTACACATGCACATCAGCTTTACATTGGATAGTTGGAAATTGATTTTTTATTGTGATTTTGAAGCTGTTGATAAATTTGACACAATGATTTCAATTTTGAACAAGTGGCAGGATTATCTAACCAAAAGTTGTTGCGTGCTTGCTTGTTGAGACATTTTATCGTTATAAATTTAAGTTCGTGGTATTTGATAAGTGTAATTTATATACTTAGTTATGTCGTAAATTATAATATTTGATAGTACCTTTAATGAATTATATAGCTTAATTTCTTGTATATTTTGTTTCTTAGGTGAAATTCAGTGATTGGATGTGAAAATAGAAAAAAGAAACGAATATTGGCAAAAAAATGGTTTTCAAAGTTCAAGGACTAAATTGTAAACATTTAAAAGTTGATTCGAAATAAGGAATGATGATCGAAGATCATATGGAGTCTTGGATGAAATGAGAAAGCAAATGAAGAAAATTGAATGAAAAAAGGACTAAATCAACCTTGGAAGAAGTCCAGGGCCTATAACCATGCGTTCACAGAGTGTAAATGGAGTTGCATGTAGAACAAGAGGCTAAAATTGTTAAACCATGCGTGATCAATGATTTATATGATGCGCCTGCGTGGCTTTTCAGTCGGACATGATTTAGTTCTCTTCTATGATTGAAAGTCTTGTGAAAATTAATTGATGCGATTTTAACCTAGTTTTCTGCAGCTACAAGTACAGAATGTGGACTAATATTAAGGGGCTCTCTTTCTAACCTATCATATCACAACATATCATAAAATCTTTCGAGAACGAGGGCCTAATTCACCATATTTTAGAGAAAATTAAACATAGCAAAGAATCCAAGACAAATTACATAAAGAACTTAAGAATCAAGGCTTATGGTTAAAGATCAAGAACGAGAAATTGCTTCCACATATTTCTTGTATTTATATATATATATTTCGGGTGATGATTTTTCATTATTCTTATTGTTTATCCAATAGAAATATGGTATAATAATTTTATTATTATTATTATTATTATTATTATTATTATTATTATTATTATTATTATTATTATTATTTGGAATGAAGATGAGCCTTATTATTGTTTATTTTTAATTCAAAAATCAAATAATTTAGTTAATTATCATTCTTGATTAATTTTGTATGCTTTGTTGAATTATTTAATTGCTCGATTACCAATTAGATAATTAATACCTTCTTATAATTTTGGGAGGTTTATAATAGGTTTAGAACTTTGCAAAATTAACATACAGACAACATATATTAGGAATAACATGCATAATGTGTGCAATCATCTAGATAACGTATAATTGAATACATTATTTTGCATATGAATTCCAACTAAATATATGATCAAATATTACTTAGAATATGTTTTAACTTTTAGAGCTGTAAATGGATCAGGTCTACTCAAATTCGATCCGATAATCCGACAGATATTTGAATGTTAAATTCATATCCGATTAGCTATATTATCAAATATTCAATCCGTAACCTAATCAAAAATTAAAAAAATAAAAATTTTATTTATTTTTTCATTAAAAAATACATAGCCTCAACAAGTTTTTAATTATTTATTTATTTAAAAAAATATTTGAACTATCTTGATGGGCTCACTTACTATATTAGAAGGTTAAATCAATTTTTTATCCAAATTATGCTCCCTTTAATTCCTTTTTAAAGGAGACTAATCTTGGAATGTTTTAGTGATATTTCAATGTGGGATACTTGCTTTTTAAAGGATTCTCCTCTTCCAATGATTTGTGATCTTTCAATGTGGAATATTAGTCATAATCATTTGTCAATTCTAAGTGTTTACTAGTTTACTTTATTATTTTCATTAAAATCATAGCTTCAATAAGATTTTAATTACAAACAATATCAATTTGAACAAAGTAAATTATTTTTGACATATTAATTGTTAATTTTTTATGTTATAAAACAAATTACTATAGTAAATCTAATCATTAAATTAATTATTATTTTTATCTTATTATAATTAATAAAAAAATTAAATCTCTTCAAAATTTTCAATTAAAAATATTATACTATTATATAATATTATCTATTATTTAAAAAACTACTTGTAAAGTATAATACAATTTTCGAAATAGAAAAAACTGTGTTATAAATTATGCAATAATATAAAAAATATAATATATTATTATAATAAATTGGATCAAGTTGTTATCGGATCGGATTGACTTATATCCATATTTAATTCATTTAGTTAACGGATAATCGGATTCGGATCTCGATCGGGTTATCGGAGTGAAACCTTAAATCCATCTCCCATTAGTTTCATCATATTCGTATCAAAATTCGATCTATTGACAACCTTATTAACTTTACCTTTGAGAAATAATTACAGTGTTATCAAAAATCGGCCCAGCCTAGCCAATTTGACTAATAAAATGGGACTTGGGCCCAAAACCTGGCCAATCATGCTCGGTTATTTGATTATGAAAAAATCATTTTGAATCCACCGAATCAACCTGTTTAACCATAAATCGATGAACCAATGCAATTTTTGTGGTTTTTCCAATCTTTAATTTTATTTTTTTTAGCTTGAAAATTTTCAACTTAAAGAATGGGCCTCATAAATTACATAAATGCCCGTAGAAAAATATTAGATATCATGCTCCTGCTAAATGTATTTCTTTCAAATGATTTCATAAATTTTCAATGTGGGATAGTACATTTTATATATGCAGTTCTCTTCAGTAGTTTCATAAGCTTTCAATGTGGGATAGTAACATAAACAAAATGTTAAAATGCTTACCAAAACCATTTTCCAAATGGTTGTCTAATTGAATAATTTGATTTTGAATTCCAACTAACTAAATTGTATTAGCCACTTTCATCGTTTCATTTATTTAATTTTCAAATTTAACTTAAATTGCACTTGATGATTAATATATTAACGCTGGATATCATTTTCTATAAGTATAAACTATTTTAATCTAACAAAGCAAACTATTTTAATATATATTGATATTTAGTTTTTGAAGTATCGAGCCTAATTGTAGGATAATGAATCTAATTAACAAAGACAGATTTACTTTGAGTTATTAATATGAAAATTAAAAAAAATTATTGTTTTCACAGTATTTTATTATTTTTGTATTTATACATTGCATTCGTTTCGATTCCTATTCGATCCTGATTAAACTTTTTGACCCTTAACCCTTCACCTTTTTCAATTTGATGATCGGGCGGATTTTCAAAACATTGAATAATTAAATAAAATTGGATTATATATTGTCAATAATAGATAGATCACACAAAGTTACATAGGTCGAGAATCGAAAATAAGATAATGATAGAAGGATTTGAAATTCCAACACACCTCATATTTAAATTAAAAACATCTTAATTAATTAGTAAATTAATTTAAACATAAACATCTTTTGTTAAATTTGATAACGGATTTGTAAATTCAATTTAAGTTTATTATTCATGAGACGACACTCTTTACTCTCTAAATTATTACTTATCAAAAATTTTGTACGCTTGCAAATTTCGCGCCAACACCATTCATTGATTTTTAAGAAAATAGGATAAATATAGATAAGAGAACATAAAATCTCACCCGAAGAAGTTGAGAACCAAGAAGCGAAAGAAAAACTGAACCTTGACTCGCAGTCCTGAGAGAAAAAAAAAATCTTGTAACCAACGTCATCTGATTTATTAAGAACAATGTTTAGTTTAATGAATACATACATTTGATAAATGCCCAACCAAACAGAATTGATTTCCAAATCATTCGATCTACACACTATCTTTATGTATGGAAACTCTTAATAATCGCGAGTCTCCTTGTAGAATTATGTTTCAGGGTTATCTAGTTGTAGAATATAGATTTTATTAATGAAGTGCTGTAGGACATAAAGGGTATATTGGAAAAAGAGTACTGATAGAAATAAATAATCTTGATTTCGGATCGGTCCCATAAGACCATTTTGGAAGGAGAATGACGAGGGGAACAATACTCACCGCTATGCCGTGATGTACGTTGAATTTCGGACGTTCGAGTTCGTTTAGGCCTTGAAAACTGATTTTTAAAGTTTTAGCACTATTTTTGTCAATTCGTTTATTTTTTATTTATATATATATATATATATATATATATATATATATAAAATGTTAAAAGGAAAGAGAAATATACACAATTAAATTATTATTTTTTCCTATTGAAAGTCATTCAAATGATGTATTTTTTTTTACGATTCTAGTTTGATTAAACTTCTTTTTCATTACTTTTAGTTGTTTTAAACTACGTTTCCATGTAAACCCTTATAAATAAGGGCTTAGTTCGTTTTTTTATTATCTTTCATTAATAAATTCGTGAGTTTATTTTCTTTATTATTTGGTGGATTCCAAATTACTTGCTTTTAAGATTTTCGCTTGAATTCATTTCTTTCGCTGCGTCAAGTGGCCCATCTCTATATCTTTGATTCATAAACATAGGTGATGTACCAATTACTAGGGCGGATTTAGATGCAACAAACGGACGGATTGACAATCTCACTACCCAAATCAAAGAAATTCGTCAATTGCTTCTACGGGTTGCTGAAAACAATGGGCAGAATGAACAACGAGCAATCAATAATGAGCGAGTGGCTGAGCCTGTAGTTCGAAAAGAAAATAATAGAAGGCACGTAGTAGAAGACAATGAATCAGAGTCAGAGAAGGAGATCGAAGTACCGCCGCATCATCCTAATCGTCAAAATTGAAATACCTTTGATGATTATTGGATCAAAGTAGACATTCCTCTGTTCTTTGGAAACATGAAGATCTAGGACTTCTTGGATTGGTTGGTGGAGGTTGAGAGATTCTTTGAAATTATGGATGTTTTAGAGGACAAGATGGTTAAGATGGTGGCATTACGTTTGAAATCTGCGGTAGTAGTATGGTGGGATCAATTGTAGAATGCTCGAAGGAGACAGGGAAAGAGTCGGATTCGAACTTGGAGAAATATGAAGTAGTTTTTGATGGATCGATTTTTACCTAACAGATTTTATATTGAATGTACCTAGGATGCACACAGGGGAATCGTACAGTGTCGGACTACACCAATGAATTTATGCGATTGGTGGAACAGAATAATTTGTCAGAATCTGAAAATCGAAAGGTAGCCAGGTATACCAGTGGTTTTAAGGTGGCCATTCAAGATAGGATTGGGATGCAGAATATTTGGACGTTGCAGGAAGCCATTAACATGGCGATGAAAGCGAAGATGATGGAATCTGATAAGAGGATGATTTCATACAGAAGGCTCTTACCTACCGAATCATCATCATCCACCCCTTTAGACAAAGGAAAGGCCCCACAACAAGCCCCAGTCAATCCTAACAGGAGTAAAGTTGACAACAATGGTCGGTTTGGGAATAGAAGTCAGACTCGGGGAGCACCTCAGAATGCAAATTTGTATGCTAAGCCCACGGGAGAAATTTGCTATAGATGTCAAAAGCCTGGGCATTGTTCCAATAACTGTCTTGAGAGAAAGCAGGTCAATTTGGTGGAACCGAAGACAGTAGATGAGGAGGAAGATACTGAAGTGAAGGATGAGTATGCTGGAGTAGAGTTTGCTGTGGAGGAAGGAGTAGAAAGACTCACTTTAGTACTGCAACGAATCTTTTTATCACCTAAGGAGGAGTGATAATGTCATTGCATCTTTCGTTCACTTTGTTCTATCAAGAATAAAGTGTGTGAAGTGATTGTGGATAATGGAAGTTGTGAAAACTTTGTGTCGAAAAAGTTGGTGAATTTGTTGAAAACTACCAGTTGAAAGCCATCCTAAACCGTATTCACTTGGTTGGGTAAAGAGAGGTCCTTCTGTTCAAGTTGCTGAAACTTGCAAAGCACCCATTTCCATTGGTAAGCATTATAAGGATGAAATTATGTGTGATATCATAGACATGGATGCTTGCCATATCCTATTAGGTCGTCCATGGTAGTTTGATGTGGATTCAACTCTCAAAGGGCGTGATAATATAGTACTCTTTTCTTGGGGCAGTCATAAGATTGCTATGATTTCTCTCAAATAGACGGAGAAGTCTACACATCAACGAACTGAGAGTTTCCTTACACTTACAAATAATGAGAAGGAGATTACGGAGTCTGTAAGAAAATCTGATTGCTTCTATCCAGTTGTAGTTAAAGGGCTTTTTACAGCAAATAAAGAAGATGAGAGTGTTCTTCCCGAGGTGCAGGAAATATTAACAGAATTTGAAGATTTTGCTTCCGATGAATTGCCGAATGAGTTACCTCCTATTAGGAATATTCAACACCATATTGAATTGGTACTTGGAGCTAGCCTTCCAAATTTGCCTCAGTACCGAATGAGTCCGAAAGAGAATGAGATTCTAAGGGAGCAAATTGAAGAGCTGTTGAAAAAGGGGTTCATAAGAGAGAGTATAAGTCCGTGTGCAGTACCAGTCCTTCTAGTGCCAAAGAAGGATGGAAAGTGGCGTATGTGTGTTGACAATCGTGCCATCAACAAGATAACAGTAAAGTATAGGTTTCCCATTCACGGTTGGAGGATATGCCAGATATGCTTGGAGGTTCTAAGGTCTTCTCGAAAATAGATCTCTGCAATGGCTATCACCAGATCCGTATTAAGCCAGGGGATGAATGGAAGACTGACTTCAAGAGTAAGGACGGACTTTATGAATGGTTGGTGATGCCATTCGGACTTTCAAATGCACTAGTACTTTCATGAGGATGATGAACCAAATTCTCCGTCCTTTTATTGGGTCTTTTGTTGTGGTGTATTTCGATTATATCCTTATTTACAGCAAGTCTAAGGTAGATCATCTAACTCACTTGAGGCAGGTCCTGGAGGTTTTGAAGGAAAATCAATTGTACATCAACTTGAAGAAGTGTACATTCTGCACATCTAAGCTATTATTTTTAGGCTTTGTGGTAGGTGAAGATGGTCTACATGTAGATGAAGAGAATACAAAAGCAATTCGAAATTGGCCAACACCAAAGTCAGTTTCTAAAGTAAGGAGTTTTCATGGGTTAGCAACTTTCTACAGACGATTCATCAGGCATTTCAGAACTATCGTGGCACCTCTCACAGAATGTTTGAAGAAAGGAGGTTCAACTGGGGAGAGGAACAAGATAAAAACTTCGCCTTCATCAAAGAAAAGTTGTGCACAGCTCTGGTATTAGCCTTGCCAAGCTTCGAGAAGATCTTTGAGGTGGAGTGTGATGCTAGTAGTATTGGTATCAGGGCTATCCTTTCTCAAGAGAAGAGACCCGTGGTTTTCTTTTTTGAAAAGTTAAGCGATGCCAGGCAGAAGTGGAGTACCTATGATCAAGAATTCTATGTAGTTGTTAGGGCTTTAAAGCAGTGGGAACACTACCTAGTATAGAATGAGTTTGTGTTGTTCACTAATCACCAAGCCTTGAAATTCATTTATAGTCAGAAACACATCAGCAGGATGCATGCTCGGTGGGTGACTTTTCTTCAGAAATTTCCTTTTGTAATTAAGCATAAATCTGGAAGTACCAATAGAGTTGCAGATGCACTGAGTCGGCGAGCTTCCTTATTGATCACATTATCACAATAAATTGTTGGGTTTGAGTGCTTGAAAGAGCTGTATGCAGATGATCCTGACTTTAAGGAGATTTGGAATAAGTGTGTGAATCGGGAATCAATGGTGGATTTCTATATTAGTGAAGGGTATTTATTCAAAGGCAACCAACTTTATATTCATGTTTCATCTCTACATGAAAAATTGATTCGAGATCTACATGGTAGAGGTCTAAGTGGACACTTGGGGCGTGACAAGACAATAACCAGTTTGGAGGCTAGGTATTATTGGCCACAGTTGAAACGGGATGTTGGAATTCTAGTTAGAAAGTGTTATACTTGTCAGGTATCAAAGGGTCAAGTACAGAATACTGGGTTGTACATGCCACTTCCTGTCCCTCAGGGCATATGGCAAGATCTGGCTATGGACTTTGTTTTGGGATTACCTCGTACTTAACGGGGGGTAGATTCTGTTTTTGTGGTGGTTGACAGGTTTTCGAAAATAGCGCACTTCATAACTTGTCGGAAGACTTCAGATGCATCACATATTGCTAAACTATTTTTCAGGGAGATTGTTAGATTACATAGAATTTCCAAGTCTATCACATCAGACCGGGATACAAAATTTTTGGGCCACTTTTGGATTATCTTATGGAAGTTGTTTGAAACCAATTTGAATCGAAGCAGCACTGCCCATCCTCAAACTGATGGACAGACTGAGGTTACTAACTGTACTTTTTGAAACATGGTTCGAAGTATTTGTGGAGATAAACCTAAACAGTGGGATCTTGCACTACCTCAAGTGGAGTTCGTGTACAATAGTGCAGTTCATATTGCTACAGGCAAGTTTCCGTTTGCTATTGTGTATACAGAGGTACCTTACCATGTGATGGATTTGGTGAAATTGCCTAAAGGTAATAATAAAAGTGTTGCTGCTGAACATCTAGCAGAGGAAGTGATAGTAGTTCGTGATGAGGTAAAATAGAAGTTAGAGAGAACTAATACAAAGTATAAGGCAGCAGCAGATTCACATAGACGAGATAAACAATTTCAGGAAGGGGACTCAGTGATGGTTTTTTTGAGAAAAGAGAGATTTCCCAATGATACTTAAAATAAGCTGAAACCAAGAAAATATGGGTCATTCAAAGTGCTTAAACGGATTAACAACAATGCATACATTATTGATTTGCCAGAGTCTATGGGTATTTCTCGTACATTCAATGTGGCAGATTTGTATGAGTTCCATAAAGATGATAAGCCTTTATATTCAGATTATAACTTGGGGTCAAGTTCTTCGGAGGTGGAAGGAATTGATGTAGGACATAACGGATATATTGAAAAAAGAGTACTAGTAGAAATAAATCATCTTGATTCCGTATCGGTTCCATAAAACCATTTTGGAAGTAGAACAATGAGGGAAACAATACTCACCGCTACGCCATGTCGTACATTGAATTTTGGCCGTTCGAATTCGTTTAGGTCTCGAAAACTGATTTTTAAAGTTTTAACGCTATTTTTGTCAATTCATTTATTTTTGTTATTTTTACAATTATAGTTTGATTAAACTTCTTTTTCATTACTTTTAGTTGTTTTAAACTACGTTTCTATATAAACCCTTATAAATAAGGACTTAATTCTTTTTTATTATTATTATTTTTTATTAATAAATTTATGAGTTTATTCTCTTTATTATTTGGTGGATTCCAAATTGCTTGTTTTTAAAATTTTCGCTTGAATTCTTTTCTTTCGCTGCGTCATGAAGCCTCATTTACATGTGAAAATTCCCATATTAATAGAGCAGCTAAGATTTGTACATAAATACGAATTTTATAGTTAATTTTACAACATTATGAATAAACAACATGCAAGAACCTCCTACAACTGCCTCAAAACTACCTTTATGGACATGTAACCAAGTTCTTCCTCGGATGAAACATACAAACTGGGATAAAACTTGATCTGTAAGCATGTAAAGAGATACGCATGTTTTCTACTGCTAGAGATTAGAGAAGCTTTAAATATGATTAATGTAAACATCTAAGTAGACATGTCGACCTCCTGACATCGTATCAAACCAGCAGCCCCTGCTATATTAATGTAAACATCTAAGTAGACATGTCGACCTCCTGACATCGTATCAAACCAGCAGCCCCTCCATAGCAGAGCCACCTCTCACTGCCTTTATTCATATTCCATCTCACTTTATGCATGGCCACAATTTTTGGAGGGAAAACCTCAATCTCATGCCGCATCTGTCCTTTGTCACTTCGTTCCCCTGGGAAATTTCCCATGTCGTCTCCAGATATTTGAGCTTGCGGATCGGCTTTCAACTTATTCTTATCGCTCTTTTTTGATTTTGCTGCTGGCTTACTCTGCTGGGCAATGATGCATGGGTTGTTGGGTTCAAGTTCAGTTCCAGGATCATTTCCATAGCATAGAGCTGCAATAGATGGAGTTGAACATGGTCATGAAAGAGAAATCTAACAGACTTTGCCCAACTGAATGATAAAAACAAGGCACTAACAAATTTCTCATGAAATATCTTCCACTAGCCACATCATTATTTTTATTAAGAGTAATGTTATTTAGCCCAACTGGGGTTATAATCTCATTCGCTAATATGACATTAAATGATAAGTATAATTAAATAAATCATTTAATTCCACCTTTCATTTTGTCTATCACCACCACAGACGGGTTATAACCCTAGTGGGGCTCAATAGTGTTCTACTCTTCTATTAAATCAGCGGAAGTGCCTAAACTAAAATATAATTGGAAACAAAAGTTCAGCATATAGGCCCTGTTTGGCCTCCATTTTTGGAAATGAAAATGGGTGGAATAGTGTTTTTTTGAAAAATGAGTGGTTGAGAAAAAGTTTTCGATTTACATAAAATATTATAAAAGATTATGTGGTTGAAGATAGGAAAGAGAAAAATGAAATGTAATGGAATGAAAATTAATGAGATTCAAATGGGGGCTAAGTTGGGTGACAAACAGTTTTTGTAACCCCAAAACTGAACATTCATTGACATCATAAATATAATCACCTAAAGTTTTTTCGTCTGAAGCTTGACATATGGCTGTTTGCTCCTTTTCTACTTCCTCCTGATTTAATAAAGCCAAGGGCCCACTTTTTATTCTTGGGGCATCATCAGCCGACACACCGAGGGACTTCTTCATTGGGACCGGAGTGTTGGTCAAAGGACTAACCACGGTAAGAGTAGATTCCTCTTCCATCAACGATCCAGAGAGAAAATGAAGGGGCCGATTTCGCGAAGGATCTTTCTCCACTGCTCTAGTTGTCAGCTGTTTACAACAAAAGTTATAAAAGACGTAAAAGTTACTATCAGAGTAGTAGAAGAGTTATGCAATAGCTGATCGTTTTCAAGGGAGATAAACTAACGGAACAGCTCACATCCAGTATATGAAACGAGGCCAGGAATGCCAACTCCCAAACTATGGTCCAATTCTAAATATGTTTTTATCAAATTTGATGGGGAAAAAAAATTCAAGTTTATTTTCCAAGATCGAGGAGTATGCCAGATGTATAAATCAGTGAAAAATTAAATGGAAATGAGATTGAGGACATATATAATAAGGTTACTAAGCATTTAGCAACAACACCTTCAGATGTTTAAATGCTTAATTGAGAAAGGAAATGTAATATTTTCCTGTAGGTCGATGCTGTTTTTGGAGAATGGATTTGACAGAATTTTACTTGCTAACATGATTCTGCAGTCTTGGCCGCACTTATCAATAGAATTGTGCAAACAGAACTTCAAACGCAGAAACTTACCACTATTTCTTTAAATAATTGAAATAGAAGTTCAAATTAAGACATAAATTTATATTTAAAAGAAAAATAAAAATGAAATTTCACTGTAATAATTAAAAAATAATAATAATAAAAAAATTCAGATAACAACAATTGCTCACCTGGAAACGAAGGGCAGTTCCATCCTCACCACAATAAGCAACCATACCTAAAATTCATTGAATCAAGGAAGAAAAAGAGCATAAGCTGACTACAAAGATGGAACATTGCTGCAAATAGGAAAGTCTAAAGAAAAGATGAAAAATAAGGAGTCTAATTTTGCATATAAAATGAGAGCAAATATCTCCCTCTTTCAAAATAAATCCACATACTTGTGCATAATAAGTACCAATCTAGCTATATATTTAGCCAATTTCAAAACCTTCCTCCCTCTCAAGTTCCTCACCCACCTATTTCTCACAAACCCCCAACCACTTGCACACAAAAGATGAAGGGGGAAAAAGGACAATTGTAGAAATAACAAAATAAACATAATTGGAAACAAGCCTCCTAAAACATGAACATAAAGGGACTACGATGCATCGCCACGAACATGAGTGTTGGAAAAGCCTCAAAAATTAGTGACACAACACGTCCCCGACACTTTAATTATTATTATTATTATTATTATTATTATTATTATTATTATTATTATTATTATTATTTATTTTTATTTTTATTTTTTTGTGCAAAACAAATAATTTTTTAAACCGTGTACAAGGGTTTTTATTTCATTGCTTCAAAAAATGGAAGACTAAATGGCAATGTAATCAAGTAAAAATGTGGGTAGTTCTTTCTTGCTCACCAATGAAATACACATGGGCTTTGACTGTTTTAAAATATGGACCACATTTTCTTCTATTTTTAAAAGGCCCTTTTGAATTTAATTAAAATTTCAGAGATTTAAAATATAAGAAATCCAGTGAATTCAGTTTCTTCTATTACGAAAATTAGGATTTCATCTACGGTTGGGCAACAGATCTGACCACCGATAGCTACCATCGCCAGCAACACCAGACATCGTTGGAACCTGTGACATTCACATCAAACCCCACCCATCCTCCTCCATTCAATTTTGCCAAGTTACTCAATCTTGTCTTTTTCATTTTTAAAATCCATCAGCCATGTTGGACCTTAGGCCAGCCGTGTCAGATGGCGTGTTGGACCTTAGAAAATCAATACAAATTTCTGACACAGCACTTGGCATTTTCGGTGCATGATAGTAAACAAGGTACAATGTTATGACGCTCTACTTGTAACACATTATCTGTAGTAATCAAGCAGCCAAAAAAATAGAGATAACGAAAAGATTAATACTCTTAGTAATTCTGATGATCTCCACCTTCCCATAGCTATTAGAAAAGGCACCAGAACATGTACCCAACACGCTATAGCCAAATTCATGATTTTGGAAAAGTTATCTCCCCCATTCAAAGCATTTGTTACAAAATTAAATCCAATAGATATCCCAAAAACTTTCCATGAGTCACTAAAGAGTAAAGACGGGTGAGCAACTATAAGTGAGAAAATGAGGGCCTTGGATCAAAATATACCAAGGGAAATAGTTGATCTCCCTATAGGAAAAAACCTGTCGGATGGAAGTGGCTATTCAACTCAAAGTACAGGGCAGATGGAGATACACAAGCCTAAATTAGTAGCAAAAGAGTGTACCCAGACATATAGGATATATATCTCGAGACCTTTGTTCCTGTGGTGAAGATGAACACCATTAGAGTGGTGTTGTCTTTAATTGTCAACTTAGATTGGCAAATTGCAATACTTTGATGTAAAAAATGCATTTTTACATGGAGACTTGGATACCACTGGTTATAGATGGAAAATTTGGCAGATGCAAGGTCTACAGATTGAAAAAGGTTCTATATGGACCAAAAGAGTCTCCAAGAGCATTTTTGAAAAATTCACCCATTTAATAGTGAAGTTGAAATATTACCGGAGTCAAGGAAATCACACATTGTTCATAAAACACACTGATCAAAGCAAGGTAACTGCACTAATTGTCTATGTTGATGATATTATTGTGAGTGAAGATGGAAAATTGAAGGGTCATCTTGCAAAGGAATTTGGGATTATTGACTGGGAAGAGTTGAATACTTCTTACGAATTGAAGTAGCTCATTCAAAGAAGGGCATTTTATTCACAACACTAGTACTTATTGGATTTCTTCAAGGAAACTGGAATGCTAGACTACAAACCAGGAGATACTCGGATTGAACATAACCATAGATTGAGAGAAGACAAGGACGACAAAATGGTTGATAAAGGAATGTATCAAAGACTCGCTGGGAGATTAATTGACATACCCCACACTAGAATAGATATAGTTTATGTAGTGAGTGTCATCAGTCTATTTATGCACAATCCTCGGGAGTGAAACATGAATGCAGTCTGTAGAATCCTTAGACACGTAAACACTAACCCAGAGCAAGGAATTTTTCTTCCATAATTTGAAAAACTTGACTTCGAAGCCATACAATGCTGACTCAACAGGTCTATTGTTAACAGAAGATCAAATTTTTAGAAGCCATACAATGCTGAGTCAGCAGGTCTATTGTTAACAGAAGATCAAATTCTAGTTATTGTACCATCTTACGAGGAAACCTAGTTACATGGAGAAGTAAGAAACAACAGGTGGTGGCATCGTCGAGTGCAGAGGCTGAACTCAAATGTCTCAGAATTTGTACACTACCGTGGTTGAACATCATTCTTATAGACTTAAAATTAATATAAAAGGACTGATGAGACTACACTCTGATAACTGGTTAGCAATTAGTATTGCAAACAATCCGGTACAACATGATCACACAAAATATGTTGAAATTGATTGGCGATTTATCAAGGAGAAGACAAACCACATACCATACGTTCCTCTCTAACGGTCAATTGGTAGACTTATGACAAAAGGACTAGCCACTCAACCTTTACAAGAAATTTCGAGCAAGCTGGAAATGGCAAACATCTGTAGTTCAGCTTGAGGGGAAGTGCTCAAGATCTCTTCTTATCGTAGAAAGATATCATTAATTAGGAAGATATTATTGTACTAATTCTCTATATTCTTACCAATTTTACTTCCTTATTTTCTGTCCTAGAATTAAGCTAAATTAGTGTACAGAATATTTTGATTTCTTTTTCCTTTTTTTATCCATACACCACATCTATAAATCCGAACATGTATTACAATAATTATCAAGAACCTAGTGTTTCTTCACACATTTCCATACATGCCTACTTAATAATATCAATTGATGTACGTGTCTTCTCGGGTCAGATGCTTGAATTCTGAACAGACTAATCACAAAATTCTACTTTTCCTGCGAGGCATTGTGTACCTATAGATGGAGAAGATCCCTACTTATAGATAGGTTTTACATCAGAAGGCAAATATATTTTGTCCACCATTTGGGTATTTTCCCACAGTAAATGCATCACCAGTAAGATTTCAAACTAGCGCAAGTTAAAAGAAAGAATATCTTAGAAACTAGCAACCTGTTAGCCGAGACACTTGAATGCTCCATATTGGGAATGAGGCACAGTGATAACTGTGTAATCCTTGTCTCTGTGTTCCAGAAAAAGGTTTTCCAGTAATTGGGATATCATGTGCAGCCTTCACTAAGCTGAGGACCCATATTGATCCATCATCACCGGATCCAATAATACATCTAAAAGCACAAAAAGAGACAAATTGAGCAAGAATGAAATGATTAAGAGACAGGCATATGGAATTGTTTTCCACCAAAGCATATAAAACTGTACCTTGGATCTGGCAGCCAATCCAAACTATAAATCACCCCCTGGACAGGATTAAGGTCCCACAATGGATGGAATGGGTCGCTGCACAGACAGGAGACAGATTATCACAAAATTGATACATCCACCATCAAGGGTGGGTTAAAAATGTCTTTTATGAAAATGCTGTGTTCAGTTTGGTGATAGCATACAATAGTCTTTGCCTTATCTTCAATAAATTTGGAGTCAGCTACATGATCCTTTTTGGCCACTTCTGTTATTTCCTTCCCAGTCTCATCAACGAAAACAATATCATCAATAAATGGTATATAGAAAGGGATCTTATAATGGTAACTTATCAATGACTAAAAGCAAATAATGATCACAGAGCCTTGGTACATGTTTGTGGTAATAGAAATTTCTCAACTACTACACCCACTAAAACTCAACCTTGCGACAACTCATAGAAATTCTTTCTTCTTAGCACCCATCGTAGAGCTTCCTTGCTTCGTTTCTATCAATCTCAGGTAAATAAAGGAGTTAAAAGAAACATTCCCCCTAATCTCCTTGGGTGGTGGTGGTGGTGGTAATTTTTTTTTTTTTTTTTTTTTTTTTTTTTTTTTG
>NC_036256.1:3558685-3597901 GCF_002742605.1 Olea europaea var. sylvestris | reverse complement strand
GAGGCAGCTAAGGTACACTTCGAAACAGGTAAATGGGGGCTTCCACTAGTTATGCATAAAACCAACTAGCTCTCCGAGAGTAGCTTATGCTCCATCACACCCTCCCATATCTCATATTTAAGATTTCTAATTTTCTATAGTTAGTACATATTAATATCTCCTTTATACTTGCACATAGATACCATAACACTTTTCGTCTCTTCATTTATACTATAATATTTTATCGATTATTTTATCACCATAAAACACCTACGTCATCTAAACATTTTCCGAACTTCCCATCCTCTTCATTGCGCTTCAGTTGGGGACACCAGGATTCTAGTAGTGCTAGTTGGGAAGACCAGGATTCTAGTATAGCTAACATTCCTGTCCTCAATAGAGTTTGACAGATCCCCAAGATCCACTCAACATCACACATTAAATATGATCAGAATATTTCAATCATATTGTCTCATGAGTATCTAATTCAATGTTTTAAATCTGAAAATCAATAGTTTATGTTTGCCATTGTAAGGTTAGCAACTGGAGTGCTAGAGAACTTATTATTAAATACGTTGAGATTTCAAATCAATATGGACACATGAGTTTGCGGATCCCATTAGAACATATACGACTATTTGACATCATATATGGTCTCTCATGATAGATGAATCAAGAAACCGCATTACGGTGCCTGTGAATAAAGGGGAGATTCAAAATTGTTCAAATTATAGAGGTATCAAGTTCATGCACCATACTCTAAAAGTATGGGAGAAGGTGACCAAACATAGATTACAGTGTAATTCAAAGGTTTCAAAAAATAAATTTGATTTCCTGCCGGGAATATCTAGTATGGATCCATTAACTTGCTTCGGATATTGATGGAGATATATAGAGAAATAAACAGACAATATGTATCCATTTCCTTGCTTAGGAGATTGATGGAGACATAGAGAAATAAACAGACCTTCAAATGATTTTTATTGATCTATAAAAGTGTAAGATAGGGTTCCTAGGGAAGTGCTATGGTGCATGCTAGAGAGAGATTCTATCAGATATATCGACACGAATGTAGCATATCAACCTAATGTTTCCTCCCTATATCTTTACTAGAGCGACCCCTTCTCATAGAATAGAGAAAGAATAGAGACGTGGATTCTAAGAGACTGAAATTGTAATCCTCTTTTCTTCTTTAGCGTGTCTGTTTCCCATTTTTTACCAAAAAATGCATTCTTCCTATCACATCACCGGGTCCCATAATATGAAATGCAAAGTGAAATGATAAGTGGTTTTGTCTTTTCCATTTCTACCCCTCATTTGGCTTTACTTACCGACATTTTGGACTTTTCCATTAAGAAAGTTTGCACGCCACCCAATGCACACACAATACATAAATAACTGATCAAGAACTAAATGTGTTGGTAATAGCCACCATGTCCTCGTCAGCAATAACCTTTTCTAAAAAAAAAATTAACTAATGTTTTCCCCCATATCTACATTTAACAATTACAACAACAATTTATCTTCACATATTATTCGAAAACACGGACGTAGAGCAAGTTATCGAAATTCAAATTGCAACAATGCAAACGAATTTTCATTCTAATTGAGCCATATAATCACTTAGTCTGTCCAACTTGCTCCTAGGCTTTTCTGAAGCATTCATTCAGCTACTATTTCATCGTAGTCATTCAGTAGCTCCACCTTTGTGGCAGTAGGATCTGTCATTACCTTCGTGAATGGCTCGTCAACCACATGATTCACTCGCAAGAAGTTGTGAATATCCATTGTGGCTACAATAACTGCGACCGGATGGAAATGGGTAGTTGGGCATACGGTCAAAAATTTTCCACCTATTTTTCTAGATTCCGAATGCACGTTCAATAACATTTGGACATGATGAGTGCTGGTAATTAAACCTTACAAGCATTCCGAAATCTACGCCTGTGATCTGATGCTTTATCACGAAACTGTTGAAAATGATACAATATATTCAATCCCTTGTATGGTGCCATATGCCCAAGATAGTGTGTAAATCCTGAGTCGACCATATAAAACTTATCACCACGAGTTGTGAGAAGTGAATGTCTGGGCTATGGGTAGCCCTAGCTAAGATTTGCACATCGTATGTATTATTGATTGTACCAGCTAGCACAAAAGTAAAACATAAATTAAAGTGCAGCCAACACATTTTGTGTTGGTATCCTTTTATGACTTATGAAATGAACTCGTTCATGGTGTGGCAAAATAGCCTGAACGTACGTCCCGTCAATCTCATCGAACAATCGATGCTTGTTCATATCCAATCTATGATAGCTAGCACGATCATTATAATTTAGATATGTCTTATTAAACTTGTAGAGAAAGCCAGCATCTCACATAGAACCTCTTTGAAGTAGTGGTCCATCGTTTGCAACGAATGATTGAAATGTGTTTGGACTTGTCTGTATCCCTGTCCATGTGCTAAGATGGACAAGAACATACCAACTTGCTCATATACGTCGAATTGCTACCCACCTTATACACCATACTCATCAAGAAGTGAATGTTAATTTCACGACATATGTGGTACATTCGGAACTCCTGGAAGTTCAATTTGCCGTCGGGTGTTTCCATCACCTCTAACGTAAACGTATGGCCATTTCATAAGGAAATCTATGAATTTGACACTGCTATTCGCGGTATTATCTTCTCGCATCAGAATGCGCTATTTGACAATAATGGAGCCACTCCTTTATGTCCTGAACGAGTTCATTGAAAAACTGAAGCTCTCTGATATCTTCATCGGAGTCGGAAGCTGGTTCAATTTCACAATCGGGATCCTCACCTTCCATGACAACAATTGTGAAAAAAACTACCAACTACTTTGTGAAGATAATTCGAATAAAAATTTCAAACTAAGTGTAGTAGACTAGTTTTGCATTGTCAATTGTATTCACGTGACATGCATTTTATAGACATTATGTAAGTTGTAGTATTTAAGTATGAAATGATGTGTAAGGTGAACTTGTCCTAAAACTGTACAAACCCTGAGATGTAGGGAAAAAGAAGATGCATGCATTGATTTTCACCATGACAAACCGTACCATCACACATTTATATTGTAACACAGCCTCTGTGATGTAACACCAAAAACGAGCCCAAAAAAAAAATTAATAGGCGAAAGGGAAAAAGAAAATGAATAGACTGTAATTGTCAGTAATGTTTGGGGCCTGTTAGGTTGCCATTTCTTACCTCTATTGTATAAAAAATCTAATCGTTGCTTGCCAATTCATCTAAAACCCACGTGACATAGCATTGTACAAAATTCTCTTTTAACTTTTCCTTTTCTACTCTCCCCACTGTTCCTGCAATTCATTTATCCACCAACCCCCAACAATCGCATACACACACTCCCCACAACCTTTCAACCGTTACCTTTTGACCCATCACAAAATTGCTTCATTCCCGAACTCGACAGGCAATGAAATAGAACGAAATAGGCTCCAACATTGTGCAAAAGGTTGATTTTGTGTTCCACTTCCTGTTTCAACCCGCCGCCCTTCACGTGTTAACGAGACAGTGGGGAAGATCCCAACCAATCGTCGATCGAAAAACAGAGGAGCCTCCATACCTATGAACACTATTGAACTGGAGGACCTTCGGCTAGTAACTCCTCAAATGGATCCTTATTTCCTGCAGATATGTACGCACATTCAACTTGCGTTACTGTTCGTCCCGTCATTTTTTCCGTCCACAATACTATAGACCAAAAATCCATCGATTACATTTTTCACCATTGCAAATGAATTACGATGCCCAGTCTAGCTCCTTTACGCTGCTCAACACAAGTCCATTACCAAGATAAAGAAACATATTCGGTGGACAAGATTTTCTTAAATGGCTAGTGAAACAGCCATAGCCGAAGGCCACTATTATGGCAAGCATTTCAAGAAGGTCGACTGGGAGAAAGTAAATTCTCTTTTCAACCTCCACTCCGATCATGGTTGGAACATGCAGCAGCTGCGGAATCGTTTGTATGCCATACGGCATGAGCACAAGTGTTTCCAAGAATTGATTAACAGGAAAAATTGTTACGACCAAGACTAGTGGACCCGGAAAATCCAGTTAGTTCCTTCGTTGAAACGTTCTAATGACTTCACAATTACCTCTCATCTGTGTCAATTAGTCATGAAAAATTATTGGACATTTACGTTACATTTAGATATTTGTTTTCCCCAACTTTTACATATATATTGTTCATATGCTAAATTAGTTTTTTAGGCAGTTTGAGAGGTACGTGATGACCATAGCCATAGGGATTCATATTGAGAAGTGTCTGCAGTCTATCTCTCTCACGTTCACTATGCCCTCTTATTTTTTACCCAAATTACTGCAAATAAGTCTTGATTTGTTTGTTGTTGTCGTATGGTGTCTTGGCGACCTTAATTTCATAATTTTCACCGAATTGGACTTTAGTGTAAGTAAATGCACGATTATTTGAGCTCATATATTGTTGACCAGCTATTCAACAAAACATGCACGTTGGGAGCACATCAAAATATATTTTGCCAAGAGTTCCTAACTTTTAGTATCTCAAGTTGTATGCGATTTCATCCCAAACAATTTGTAGTTAAAATGTATAACGAACTTCCTCCAGAAAAATAAAATTGCAGAACAACCACTAGAGAAGGAGAGAGGAGATTGAAGTAACGCAAAACATAAGATGTGCACATAACCTACGTACCGTATGTCCCAAAACTTTAAGCCTTTATGACCAGCAGTGACAATAACATTCGCGCCCTCAGAATCACTGCAAATTTGGACATACTTTATATTGAAATTAGCTCATACAAAAAGGAAAACGCATCTGTACATGGTAAAATAAATAGAGAAGGAAATATTGTAACTCATTAGCATCGTGATTCATGATCAACATTTTTTTGATATAATGACTTTGAGAGAGCAACAAAAGATGATTGTCATTGATCGAAAGAAGTAATAAAGGACAAACAAGACTTTCAAAATGTGCCTGCATAAGCTAACCAAAGGAAGTTAGTGGTTAAATTATTCATCTATATCTTGGCTAGGGCAAGATTTCTCCACTCTATTTTCACTCTGTTTTTTAAGGATATTTCAAAATATGAAATCCCCTCCCCATCCAAGGCCGGTTGTCAATTGGGATGAATTATTGAAGAAGGTCTGGCTGGAGAACGTCAGCAGATTTGACAGGATCAAGTCATTGGTTTGGATGTCAGGAGATGTGAGACTTCGTTTCTTACAATTTTCTCCACGATATATTTCGGTGAGAGTATCTAAGTTCCTCAGGAATCTATCAGGACAAAGTTCCCTGAGGTTACATTGCAGACCATTGTACATACACATGCATATGACATGAATCTCTTTCACTTAATGATGCTAATCTAAATAATAGTAAAAGGGAAAATGCTCATCAAGAATCACTAACCTTTGAACTGGAGCCCAAGCAAGAGCCCTAATAGGAACTGTATCTGCACTGAAGCAGAGCAGCGGCCTGGTGTCTGCAGATTAAGAAAATTGAAGAGGTTGAGACTAAACACCTCTCTCAATTTCAATAACAAACTGTTATGGAACCCATTTTTAATGGAAACAACAGCTTTCATATATCAGCAACTACATTTTAGAAGAAAAGGTTCCCAAGTTGTCAATACCAGTTGATGATCCGGTCGTTGAAAATTTCCACAAGGCAACCTGAATTTACAGAAAGATAGAATAGAAATCTTAATGATAAATAAAGAATCACTGGACAAAGTTAATTTAGATCTGGGCTAACCAGCTCAGCTAAAATATAATCTTTTGCTGCAGGAAACTAACATATTGTTTTTAGACAAGTGGAACTCTAAGAGGACAAAAGGCAAGCGATGTACCTTTTTCCTCATTAATATGAAACATGAATTATGACCAATTGCATTCAGTTTGAAAGAGTAAAGAAGAAAGAATACCACTCCGTCATGACATCCAGCCAGAATCATATCATGCAGAGCGGATGTAGACCACTCCACGGTTAAAGGAATACTGTGAAGAAAAGATTCACAGTACATGAGTTAGAAATCAAATGAGAAACAAATCACAAGATTGTGAAGAAAAGTATGCATTTAAAAGTATCTAATCTTCAAAATATCAATATTTAACATCCTAGAATATTATATAGCCCCCGTTTGATTCCCATTCTTTGGCCACAAAAATGAAAAATATGACCGTATCCATCACATCAAGCCATCATATTTGACTTTCTATCTCTTGTGTGGGTCCCGTAACGGCTATATTTTTCATTCTCAATCTATGGGAATCAAACGGGGCCATATTTACAAATTATGGACTCACAAATTCATAAACCAAGGTAAATAATGCAAATATGATCCAGATGTAAATCTCAATTTCAAGGCGAAAACAAATTTAAAGTAAACCTTGGTTGACATGAATCAAGTATACACTGTCAAAATCAATGTGTAGTGGCGTAATCAATTTGAGCATTGTTAGCATATTCAGGGCAGGACTTCTACAAAAATAAGCACCTAACACAACTGCATATCTTAAGAATTGCATCAAGGACATAAACATGATAATGGATTTCTCACTAGCTTAATATATTTTACCACATGCATGGTTCTCCATGCTGAAGAACAAATTTGCACGTTACAGGATTATTTTAGCCTATGTTTGGACCACATTTTTTCAAAACTCATTTTCAACTGTTCCCATAAAATAATATTACACGTAAATTGAAGACTTCTCCTTATCATTTTAACCATACATTCTCCAAAAAAAAAATCACTATTCAAAAACTCATCCCCCCCCCCCCCCCCAACACTTCGGTTAAAATGGAGCCCCAAACAAGGGCTTAAAGTATCCGAGCTAACAATCACAAGTCTAGTGCCCCATCCTACCATTACCCCCATCCGGCACACGCCTAAGGATAAATGAAACAGAAATCATCCACCTACCATACACAATAAAAAAATGCAGAACTTGCAACAATGACAAAATATGAAAATAGGCTAAAGTTTGTGAAAATAGGCTATAGTTTGTTCCAATATAATCACCAAATTTCTTCACAGAATTAGGTCTCTGCAGAAACTTTGGAATTTATTTTATCAAACCAACAGAGTACATAAATTTTCTCCATGGCAACATGTTTTAAGTAACGCATTGATAATAAAAGAAAATATATCAACAGCTACACTACCTTTGCCTATCACCACACTTTAGCGTTGAACATCTGAATACTGGTGCCAGTTTGATGAACCGAGGATCAGTACCCTCTTTTTGGCAAGCAGGATATATAAGTTCAACTGTGCGAGGAAAAGGAACCTCCCACCTGCATTAGGCAAGTGGGATATTAGAAAGAAACACCTTTGGTAAAAGGATTGCGAGAAAGCAACATGAAAGATAAAAGCATAGTGGATCAAGGATAACAATTTGGGGAAGCCCAAATAAAAGCTAGTCCACTTGGTATGATATTATCTACTTTGGCCTGGCCTGCACGGTTTTGTTCTTGGACTTTCAACCAAAAGGCCTCATACCAATTGGGTGCCATCTTTCACTTATAAATCAGTCCTATTTTCCTTCCCCAGGCGATGTGAGATTGAGGTCACTAAAATAATATCAATTACAACCATAAAGCAACAAAGATCATATTCTAGTCAAAATCACACAAGGATTATGGGAGGTTTGACACTATCACTTATTTGCAGATTGATAGTCAAATGATGACAACTTTCGAAGTTAAAAACCACGGCAAAACAACTTTGGAAACAATTTGGAAAATGTACTAGCATAAGATCTATGCCTAAATAAGCATTACATGCATATCGATCACACACTAAAAATAAAATAAAATAAAATAAATAAAATTAATGTGCCCTCGAATAATCATATGCAAGTTAAGCAGTTTCAAGTGGCATTTGTTGATTGCTGATAAAGATAACTTATAAATTATACACCATTGACACGTCTAGCAAGAACTAGAGCTCAAATTCAAAACAACAAAAATAACATATGAGTGCCTATTATTTTAAAAATAAACTCCAGCCATCTGGAGTTGAGTAGGAGATGAACTACATTTAATCTATAAGCAGAATAATCTTTGCAAGATTGATTTCAACAAGAAACTGAGACTCGTGAATGTCACTGTCACTATTTTATGTCACAGTTGCCACATCTTATTACTTCCTTTAGAGTATAAACGTACAAGAAACTAATAAAAGGGAATTATTTCTAAAATAAAACATAAAAAATAATGATTCGCATTTAAAGCTGAGAGAAATGTACCCAAAGAAAGGAATAAAATTAAATGAGAGATCATACACTTCTAGCGCTCCATTTCCAAGCAAGACAGCAAGATACCCCATTCTGTGCATGGATTCAGAATCACGAGCACTAAATGGTCGCCACTTCACATCCCATGCAACTTTTCCGTTATGAGCTAAACATAACATCATTCTAGGCAATGCAACATCGTTCGAAATTGCAGAAGCCATCTCTACAAAATGTAATCTTGATGAATCTTCAGGTTGTTCAATTGCAAGAGCTTCCACATAGTGGATATCTGAATCAATCTTCTCCACAGGTTCATTTGTAGATTTCTTTCTTGTTCTTCCTCTTGGCCTTTGCAATTTTGTTGATTCGTTGGTCTTAACTGCTTCCTTTTTAGTGATACCCAATTTTGGTTTTTTATTCACCCGAGAAGCCAACAATAATGCATCTGCATTAACCGAATCAACAAGTTTTGCTCTAGAGTCTCCACTGACAACTTGTTCATTCGTATTTGCGGAATCCGTCTCTACAGAATGTAATCTAGATGAATCTTCAGGGTACTCAATTGCAAGAGGTTGCACATATTGGCTCTCAGAATCAATCTTCTCCACAGGTACATTTACAGGTTTCTTTAGTGGTCTCCTTCGTAGTCTTTGAGGTTTTGTTGAATTGTTGGATTTAAGTGTTTCCTTTTCTTTATTCACCTGAAAAGCCATCAATAATGCATCTTCATTAACTGAATCATCATGTTCGTTTGTATTTGCAGAAGCGCTCTCTATAGAATGTAATATGGATGAATCTTCAGGGTAGTCAATTGCCAGAGGTTGCACATATTGGCTCTCTGAATCAATCTTCTCCACAGGTTTCTTTCGTGGTCTCCCTCTTGGCCTTTGTGATCTTGTCGATTCATTGGCCTTAACTGTTTCCTTTTCTTTATTCACCTGAGAAGCCATCAACAATGCATTTGCATTTACTGAATCGTCAAGTTTTGTCCTAGAGTATTCACTGACAACTTGTTCATTTGTATCTGCAGAAGCCCTCTGTACAGAATACAATCCAGATATATCTTCAAGGTATTCAATTGCAAGAGATTGCACATATTGGCTATCTGAGTCGATCTTCTCCACATTTTCATTTATAGGTTTCTTTCTTGGTCTCCCTCTTGGCCTTGGCAGTTTTATTGATTCATTAGCCTTAACTCTCTCCTTTTTCTTGGTACCCAATTTTCGCTTTTTATTCACTTGAGAAGGTGCATCTTCTGAACAGACATTAAGTAAACACCATATCTGGATGACACCCCTGCCAGTTAAAGGGACACCGATCTTGTGATATGTAGATTCAGGTGGATGAGCAGCAACAGCGACGAACTGTAACATCAATTATGGATAGTAAAATACAAGGTTAATGTACTACAAATATGTAAAAAGCAAACTTTCTCATTTTCCACAATGTCATAGGTTGTAACTAAAAATCCAATAACCATTCAACCTAGAATAACTCAGGTGAGAGTTGGAAAAGATGATATGATTAAGGCGCAAAGGTCACAAAAATATTTGTGTTTCTTCTAGCATTTTAAAGTTAATAAGGAGATCAGAAAGTCCAAAGTGGCATAGTGTGTGATTCCATTAAAAGGAAATACATCAAGAAAATAGACATTTTTTTGGAAAATCCTAAAGATAATACAATTAATATGGAAATGAGTTATGTGAGTATAGAGCTGCCTTGAAAAATAGATGCTGCCTCTTAACATCCAAACTGGAAGAAACTTTACCAAGAAGCTGATAGACCCCCCGTCATACACATATATTCTAGAAGATCTAAGAAGGTGGAGGGAGCAGATGGGCGGGAACACTAGCAGCTGAATTAGTTACACAAACAGAAGTTACCTAGAGTCTTATAAATAAGAGGGTAGGGAGAACTAGTAGGCAAGCAATTAGAAAGTGAGAGAAGGAGTCATTATTGGTTTACAGCCTTCTATAGGCTTCCTGTTTTTTTTAATACGGTTCTGTACTTCAATCTTATTTCAATAAAGAGTTGTTGATTTTGTTCTTCTTAGTGGAACCTTAACATTTGGTATCAGAGCGGCTGATCCTGATGGCACAGAAGAAGATGGAGAGCAGAATGGAGACAGTTGAAAAGGATATGGAAGAGGTGAAATCGGAATTGCAGAGGCTACCAGGACTAGAGAAATCTGTGGAACATCTATCCCAAAACATAAACAAGATACTGCAATCTATGGAAGCAACCCAGAGGGCAGTGGCAGCATTAGCACTCCCTCGGTCAGGAACAAATGATCCTCGTGAAGGAGAAGGATCGGGAGCTGCTAAGGAAGGAAAGTCACCTCAAATCGCATCCAACGATATCACAAGCCTTAAAGACACCAAAGAAAGAGGAAAATGGCCCGAAGTCTCCGGCGAAGTATGCTCCGAGGAGGAGATAGTGAATTTCGGTACAAACAGGGAAGGCGGTGATTGGCGGCGAATCAGAAAATTAGAAATGCCTATCTTAAGCGGAGACAACCCGGATGGATAGGTATTTTGAAGTGAATGGATTGTCGGAACGAGAGAAATTAGGGGCGATAGCTGTTAGCCTCGATGGGGACACCTTGTCGTAGCTACAATGGACGGAAGTCAGGGAACCCATTCAAAATTGGGTGCAATTTCGCCATCATCTTTTGAGACGTTTTTGACCAACACAGGAAGGAAAACTCTGTGAAAATTTTTTGGCAGTTCGGCAGGAGGGGACAGTGGCGGAGTTCAGACGAACCTTCGAAGTATTGGCCGCCCCATTGATTAGGCTCTCAGAGGAGGTCTTGGAAAGTACTTTCATGAATGGGCTCAAAACCGAAATAAGGGCTGAGGTCCGATTATTGAGGCCTGTTGGGCTTGGAAATATCATGGAAATAGCCCAGCGAGTGGAAGACTGAAATCGGTTACTAAAAACGGCCCAGGTTACTTGGGGGTCCAAATCTTCAAAACCCAACTATCTTACTTCCAGTTGTGGCTCGAAGAAGCTGGATAATTTTCCAACCCAATCAGTGACTATGGGGGAAAAGCCGTCACCGCTTCGCCGAGAATTTCCGACCAAGAGGTTGACGGAGGCAGAGTTACAGTCCAGGAGGGAGAAGGGATTGTGTTTCAAGTGCGATGAAAAATACATGTTTGGGCATCAATGTAAGAATAACGAACTTAGGGTTCTGTTAGTCCAGGAGGGCGATGAGGAGGAACCGAGGTTCGAAACGCAGGAGGAAAAACAACCGGTGGAAGTAGCGGACAAGGTCGAACTATCCATAAACTCCGTGGTAGGGTTGACCACACCAGGAACAATGAAGATGATGGGAAGGATGGGCTCGTGAGCTGTGACTGTTTTGATAGATTGTGGCGCGACCCATAATTTCCTCTCACTCAGGCTGGTCGATGAGTTGGAACTACCTATTACCAACACTACTAACTATGAGGTAGTGATGGGCACTAGAGAATCAGTAAGAGGCAAGGGGATTTGCAAGGGGGTGGGCTTGGAAATTCAAAACCTGTGGATCGTTGAGGATTTCCTTCCTCTAGAACTTGGTAGTACGGAAGTGATCTTAGGAATGCAGTGGTTGGGCAGTCTGGGGATGATGGAAGTTGACTGGAAATTATTAACAATGCGGTTCAAGGTGGGGAACGCAGATATAACTCTCAAAGGAGACCCAGTGCTCAATAAATCCGGAATTTCACTAAAAACCTTGGTTAAGGTTCTGCAAAAGGAGGGGCAAGGAATATGGTTGGGTAGTCTTACTACCACGAGAGAAGGGGATAATATAAACCCTACCCTACCTGCAGGAGTAGCAAGGGTCATTGAACGCCACTCTCAGGTTTTTAATCCCACAGGCAAGCTGCCTCCAAGCAGCAGTAGGGACTATTCCATCATTTTGAGAGAAGGACCAGAACCAGTCAGTGTGCGGCCGTATAGATATCCTCATTTTCAGAAAAATGAGATCGAACGTTTGGTGAAGGAAATGCTAATTGCAAGACTAATACAACCCAGCACTAGCCTGTTTTCAAGCCTCGTATTGCTGGTCAAAAAGAAAGACGGAGGTTGGAGGTTTTGCATATATTACCGAGCATTGAATAAGGTCACTGTTCCAGACAAATTCCCTATTCCTGTGATAGACGAACTACTGGATGAATTGCATGGAGCTTCGGTGTTCTCGAAACTGAATTTGAGGTCTGGATATCATCAAATTAGAGTGAGGAAGGAAGATATTAGCAAAACGGCATTTAGAACCCATGAAGGGCATTACGAATTTCTAGTAATGCCTTTCGGATTGACCAATGCGCCGGCAACCTTCCAGTCCCTGATGAATCAAGTATTTAAAGAATATCTGAGGAAGTTTGTGCTTGTATTCTTCGACGATATTTTAATTTATAGCAAAGACCAAGCATCCTATGAGCAACACCTGGATTTGGTTTTCATGGTTTTGGCATCACATCAACTAGTTGTGAACGCCAAAAAATGTATGTTCGCCAGCACCAGATAAAATATTTGGGACACTTGGTTTCGGCTCAAGGGGTAGCGGCTAACCCGAGTAAAATTGCAGCTATGGAGAAGTGGCCCACTCCTCGAAACCTGAGGGAACTCCATGGTTTTCTGGGGTTGACCGGATATTATCGGAAGTTCGTGGCAAGATATGGAACCATAGCATGGGCCCTCACCCAACAGTTAAAGAAAGACGCATTTAATTGGAAATCTGATGCAGAGGAAGCGTTCCAGAAATTAAAGAAGGCGATGACCACAATTCCAGTACTTGCACTTCCGGATTTTTCTCAGCCCTTCATCATAGAAATAGATGCATCGGGTTATGGGTTGGGCGCAGTGCTCATGCAAAATCAACGCCCCTTAGCATACTTCAGTCAAGTTTTATCAGCAAAATCTCAGCTTAAATCTGTGTATGAACGAGAACTAATGGCCATTGTGTTGTCTGTCCAGAAATGGAGACATTACGTATTGGGGCGAAAATTCATCATTCGAACTGACCAGCGGAGTCTGAAGTACCTGCTGGAGCAAAGAGTGATTCCAGCGAGTTCCAACATTGGGTGGCCAAACTATTGGGCTATGAATTTGAAATCCAATATCGTCCAGGATCAAACAATAAAGCTGCTGATGCACTGTCCCGAATAGAAAGGCCTCCTGAACTTTCAGCTCTTAGCTTCTCTTGGGTCATCGATGTACAGTTAATAGCTGCACAGGTGGAGGCTGATTCCAAATTATCAAAGATTAAAAAGGATTTGCAAGAGGACCTTGACTCTCACCCACGTTATTCACTGGAGCAAGGCAAGTTGCTTTACAAGGATCGCCTAGTCCTTCCCCGATCTTCTTCCGTGATTCCATCCCTATTATTGGAATTCCACAGTAGCTCAGCGAGAGGGCATTCAGGGTTCTTTCGCACTTACAAGTGCATCACAGGCGATTTATATTGGGAAGGTATGAAGAAAGATATAAAGAAATTTGTAGAAGGGATTTTTGTGAAGGAGGTAATCAAACTTCATGGGGTACCGCGTTCAATCGTGTCAGACAGGGATAAAATTTTTGTCAGTAACTTCTGGTCGAAACTATTCAGGTTGCAAGGTACTTTCCTTTGTCGAAGTACTGCATACCATCCTCAAACCGACGGGCAAACGAAGGTGGTAAACCGATGTGTTGAGAACTATCTACGGTGCTTTGCGTATGACAAACCGCGAAGTTGGAGTAACTGGCTGCCTTGGGCCGAATATTGGTACAATACGACTTATCATGCTTCCACAAATACCACACCTTTTCGAGCCGTCTACGGAAGAGACCCTCCTCCTCTTGTTCGGTATGGGTCCCAATCGACAAAAGTAAATGAGGTAGAACTGCAGTTGAGTGAACGAGATGCAATCTTGGATGAGCTCAAAACACACTTACTACGTTCTCAAGCAAGGATGAAGTCAATGGCTGACCGTCATCGCCGACAAGTCAACTTTAATGAAGGCGACTTGGTCTATGTTAAACTCCGACCATATCGCCTTCGTTCCTTGGCTAGGAAACCGAATGAGAAGCTTGGACCACGTTACTTTGGTCCTTTCAAAATCATCAAACGTATTGGGTTGGTTGCATACAAACTGGAGCTTCCTTCCTCCGCCTCCATCCATCCTGTTTTCCATGTTTCACAGCTGAAAAAGGCCCTGGGCGAAAACGAGGTATGCCAGCAGATTCCCCCACACTTAACTACCACCATGGAATGGGTTGTAGAGCCAAAACAGGTCCTGGGCACCAGAAGTTCACCAGCAGGGCAAGAAGTCTTAATCAAATGGAAAGGGTTTCCAGTTTCAGAAGCTTCTTGGGAGTCAACAACATCCATTTCTAATCACTTTCCGAATCTCCACCCTGAGGACAAGGTGTCTTTCGAACCCAGGGGTGATGATAGACCACCCGTCATACACATATATTCTAGAAGATCTAAGAAGTTGGAGGGAGCAGATGGGCGGGAACACTAGCAACTGAATTAGTTACACAAACAGAAGTTGTTACCTAGAGGCTTATAAATAAGAGGGTAGGGAGAACTAATAGGCAAGCAATTAGAAAGTGAGAGGAGTCATTATTGGTTTACAGCCTTCTATAGGCTTCCTTTTTTTTAATACAGTTTTGTACTTCAATCTTATTTCAATAAAGAGTTGTTGATTTTGTTCTTCTCAGTGGAACCTTAACAGAAGCCAAAACCAAATTTGAGTTACCTACAAGACCATCTATGTAGGCAAGTGCTTTTCATTTGAAAGAAGAACTCTCAAAGACAAAGAAGTGATGCCGCTGAAGACTAAATTTTGGTAAATAAATATATTATCAACATAAGCTTTTAGATGAGATGGTTCAACTTGGTATCAAAGCAAATAGAAATCTAGATTCAAGTTTTGCCAATGCCCATTTATGAAAGTGTACATGTCTCCGGCCTTTGTGAAAGTAAATGAATACAGTTTGCACGCAAGTGACATGTTGAAGGCTAATTTCATAGAAACAAATGTGTATCATCTAAAACAAATTAAGCTTTTTTGACAAGAAGGTCCAACAGATGTATGCATAGAATCCCCTGCAAATATATTCCTAAAAATTAGAAGTGTTTTAGATTCCGTGCAGCAATTACTAGTCGATCAATAATGGGAAATTTTCATAACATAAATACTCCAAGATGTATGATCTATTGGAGGTTATCTATGATAAAGAATAATCGAAACCCTTTCCTTCTGCGCATTGTTATAAAACGTCAAGCACAACTACAGACGAATGTGTTCCATTCGATTTTTTATTTTTTTTATTTTTATTTTTATTTTTTTGAATTTGCTATAGTAAAATTCAGTTCTTTAAGGTTTCTCTGTGTGGCAGGAGATTCACTAATCCAACAATTTGCTATCATATCAAAACATCTTCAAACTATCCTAATACATGTTCTTGTGTTATTCATTCTGATTACACTTCTAAGGGAACCCTCTCAAAGCTAATAAAGTAAGAATAAGCATAGAATGTCACAGAAATAAGTAATAATAATTGAAATACCTCAGAATTAATGTGATTGAGAGAACTACGGTCAGCTCTAGGGCACCAGTCTACTGCCCAGACATTGCCTCCAACATACATTACAAAGTCTTTGCTGCAGCAAGCTTCAGTGAGTACAAAATAAATAGATATAAATTCAAATGTTTCAATAGCACATCTCAATCCAATTCCTCAACGTACCTTGATTCAGAACCTGCAACCATTCCCCCATTCTGTGCCTCCTGCATTTCAAAACAATTCAGTTAGAAACTATTTAATTCACTCCAAATTTTTTTCCCTAATTTCATGTAACGTGCAAAGTTATTATGTAACATGCCTTAGGAACGGTAGCAGCAGAAAACTGAGGCAAGGTAATCCCACCTATTACATCTTTAACCTTGGAACTATTTCTCTCTTTTTGACAAGCAAATCTTATGGTCCTTGGCGGGTAAGAAAAATGCCTCCATTCTCTACAATCAAATCATAATCCAAATCTTATTACTTAAATCAACGTAGGCTCAACAATTACATTCCAATTAACCAAAAATATCAAATTTACAATGAAAATCATTAGTATGACCTCAAGAATGTAATAGCATTGGAGAATCGTTGAATTTCGGTTTTATTAGAACCAATTATTTCTGGCTCTCCACAGAGTTTGGATATTGTATGAACGGCTTTGAAGTGATTTTCAACTGAATAATCGAAAATTGAAGTTATGATTCCTGGTGAAGTAGTACAAGAATTGATTTTTTCTGTCGGGCCGGAAAATTGAGCGGGTTCAGTATTACGGGCTACTTCGGCGTATCGGGCTCGAGTTTTTTGCTTCTTTGACTTACTTTTTCGGTTCAATGGTACGTCGATTTCCGCTGGTTCATCTGCTTCTACCATGTTCTCCGCTGTCAATTTCACTCTGCGAGTTCGATTGCGTTCTCGAGGGTCTGCTTCGGAGTTTTAAGGTAGGGATTAGGGGTTAGTATCGGTTTTGGAGTTTACCGGGATAGGATTTGCACGATTTTTAGCCTCTACTTTGTGGCCTTTGAAACCCAAAATTCTCAATATTAAATTTTGAATTTATATATAGAACATTTTATTTTGTGATTAAGGCCTCCTTATTATTTTCTTATTAAAATGAAAAATATGATCGTTATTTATTAGACCAAATCCTATATTTGACTTTTTATCTCTTGTATGGAGCCATAACAATTATATTTTTTATTCTCAATTTTACAATTATGTGACTCAAACGGGGGGCTAAAAATGATTGTGTAGACAAAAAAAAATTTGTATAATGGTGTCAAACATACACAATAGTTCACCGTTTGGATTTTCAATTATAAAGATATTATCTTTTAATGCTTTACATAATAGTTTACATATATATATACATAACAATTTCTAAATGGATGATGTGAAATATGATTGAGTTACATTTTTTTAACCAAATGAAGAAAAAAAAAACGGAGCTTGGCTACTCTCTTTTGAAAACATCATCCGTATGTAAATCATTATATAACTCAATTATTTACAAATTACATTATTCTATTTTAAATATCTTGTATGTCTTTCAATAAATATGATTTGACTAATTGAAAAAATTGTATAAAAAAAATTAAAAAACATCATACCCTCCCCACCCTACAATACAAATGGATTAGATCCACCAATGAGCTCATTATAGTCACCCAATTTGATTTTGTTTCATCACGATCATCCAACTTTATACTTAATATCATCATGGTCATCCAATTTGATTTTATTTCACCATAATCACCCAATTTCATATAATGTTTTGCCATGACTACTTAATTTCATATAACATTTCACCATGGCAACTCAATTTATTTTCACCATTTTCATTAATTTTGAAAGGGGTAAAATGATAATTTTGTATTATTTTAAAATAAGTTATTATTTTATTTTCCTAAGTAACTTTTTTTTAATAAGTTTTTATTATTTTTCTAAAAGGAAAGTTTTTTTTTTAAAAAAAAATTAATTTTATTTCATATTATTTTTCTGAGTAACTTTTTAAGTTTTTATTTTATTTTTAAAACTTTTTTTAATTGAGTTTTTATTTTATTTTTCTAAGTAAATTTATTTAAAATAAGTTTTTATTTTAAATTTATTTTTTATATATAATACAAATTTACTATTTTAACCATTTTAAAATTAGTGAAAATTGTGAAAAAAGTTGGTTGGGCATGTTGAAACTATATATAAAAATGGATGGCTATAGTAAAATAAAATAAAATTGAGTAGCCATGGTGAAACTAAGTATAAAATTGGGTTATTATGGTAAAACAAAATCAAATTGAGTGATTATGATGACACCATGTATAAAGTTGAGTGACCATTGACAAATTTAACCCCAATACAAACCCACGAGACGATCACATTTTCTCTTCTTCCTCTTCACAAAATTTCTACATTTTCTCCATTTTCAACCTTAAACCACGCCATTCCCATTAGACCAACAACATTCCCTACTCTACAGTAACCACTCCTCCATCCTACGACAGGCAACCCATAGCCAGTCGGAATACATTTTTGAAGTTCAATCTCCGATAGCCCGTTTTCAGCTCCATAAGATTAATCGAGAATATTCTTTTCATTTTATTTTAGATTTAAATGTTTTGAATAATTTGAGTTGTGTTTGTGTTATGATTTTAAGTTGGGAAAAAATTGAAGAATTAAGAAAATTTATACAAATTTTTTAATTGAGTAGCAAGTTCAGAAAGAATTTCACTTTTGGTTTGAAGGGTTGAAGATTTTCCAAATTGAGGAATAATATCATTACTTTTGAAAATTGAAGAGGAAGAGGATGATGGTTTTGAAAAATTCAAATTCTTATCTTTACTAGTACTTTCTCTAGATTCTTTGGAAGAATCCTTTTGAGAAATAATATTCTCAGATTCGGAATTTGATTTGATATGATTGAGCTGAGAGCACATAGATTGAAGAACAACATTAGTATAATTGTTCTGAGATTGAATATTTTTTATATCCTTAGCAACAACCTGAGATTCATCAGATCGTTCTTTAGGAATTCTTTTGAGCGGGGATGCAAGGATTTCAATTTTTCCATGAGAAATAACTATTTCTTGCATAGGAGGATGAGTTGATTGGAAAGTATTTCCTTCTAGAGTTTTTCAAGTATTGACATGAGTTTTTGAAGTAAAAATTTTTAATTTTTCTAGCCTTTTACCAAAAACTTTGAATTGAATCCAATCATAGAAACTCAAATCAGTAGAAGATTTAAAATAATCTTCCCAATAAGGTTCTTTTTGTTTTGAAGAAAAACTTTCTCGAAGAAGTTTTCTAAAATTTTTGACACAAATGTCTTGATCATATTTGAATTCTTTTCTTCTTTCAATTTCAGAAGAAATAACATTACATTGATGATCAAGATTGGAGGGAGGAACCATATCTGAAAAAGTTGGTGATTCCGGTTGATCATCTTTTTCATAATCATTTTGATAATGAGGTTTTGGAATAATCGGAGTAAAATCTGCTCCTTTGTATGAAGATTGAAAGGATGATCTGGGTTTTTCTTCAAATCTAGTTGAAAAAGACTTAGCAGAATTAGATCTTTGAATTCTTGAGGATGATCCTTTGAAAAGAATCTTAGCTTTTCCATCTGGAAAAGTAAAAATTTGATTTGGAATTGTTCTAGTTTGAGCAGGAACATGTGCTTGAACATTATCAAAATTTCATTCGAGTCCACGGGATTGAAGATTCCATGGAATTCTTTTTGGAATTTCAACATTTGAGTGAAAAGGATTGACTTCAACTAAAAGACTTTCATCTTTTGGTGAAAAGTGAAGAGCTTCAATATCGAGTTGACTATTCATAAGCTTATAATATACTCTGTATATTATAGCAAAAGCATTTGATCTAACATCAAATTCAAGATTTTTAGTTTAAATATGAAGATTGAGAAAATTGAGAATTGCTTCGTCAGTAAGTTTGATAGAAAAGTTTGGATAACAGTTTGAAAATACTGGACCACTTTCTAGATTTGATTCTAGAAGTGAAAGTATTGAATTTTCAAAATTGAGATATCTCTTTTCTCTAAGAGTAAGTAAAATTGGAACATCAAGACCAAGTCTAAACAAGGGCTTAACTGCTATTTGAACTAATCCAACATGAAAATATTTAAATTTCTTCCTGTGGGATTCACTAGCTTCTTTTGTAAGTAAATTAATGAAAGAATTTTGACTATTAATTGAAACAGTTTGTTTAATAGTTTTGATAACATAATTTTGAGAAAAATCAAATTTTCCTATTTCATAGATGGTATGTTTATCCATATTTGGAATAGTCCAATTTTGAAAACGTTGTTCAATTTGAGCAACTTGAAGTTCATGAGAATTGAAATCATTTGATGCAGATGCATGATCAATTTCTTCTACTATTTGAAAAATATTTGTTCTATTCTCATGTGATTGATTTTCTCGTCTATTTCTAGACCTCGATCTCCTTAACCAATTTGTTACTGAAAACATAATTGAATAAAAATGAAATTATAATTAAACAAAGTAAAGACAAAATAATATTATTAATAGGTTCTCACCAAGCCTACAACGGGACCACCCTTCAACACCTACATCGGCAACAGTAGCTGACCAACGCTTAACTGCAGACATCCAGGTTTGAACAAGGTTTTCCTAAATCTTGTGCCTACAGTGTTTGACAATAATATCACTTTACTCTCTTATGGCTTTGATACCAAAATAACCCAGGGGATAGGAAATTAGAATTGTAAGGAAGAGAAACAATATATTTCTTTCTATCCCAGAAGACATTTGGAATAGTTGAACAAATTTCTTTTTCAATTTTATTTTGTAATTCTGAAATTTTATTTTGAAAAGAAGATTCTTGTAATCTTTTTTCAAATTTTTGAAATTGAATTTCTTTTTTAAGAAATTGAATATGATTTCTTTTTAAATTATTATTGTTGATAATTTTTTAAATAGCAGCTTCTTTTAAAGAATTAATATCTTTATAAGAAGGAGGATTTGTAAATTCAAACAATATTTTTTGAACAAAAACTTTTGTAGTTAATCCTTTATAATCAGCTTTAAAATGATAAATTTGAACAATAAAAGGTGTACCAAGAATAACCTCTTGATCTAAATCTTTTACAAGATAAAAAATGTTTTTGAAACAAATATTTGAATTACAAACATGAGCTTTTGAAATTTTATAATTGATATTAAGTTTTTTTCCACTAGCTCCATAAAGACGCTCAATGATTTTGTCAAAGTATTTTGGAGGAATCAAACATTCTTTGATACAATTTTGATCTGCGTCTGAATCAATAAGAACACGAGTTGTGAATTTAAATTCTTTATTCACAACAATAGTCATATTACAGTACCTTTTTTGAAGTTGAATTCGGTTAATAACATTAACCTTTTCTTCTTCAGATTTAAGAAGTTTAAAATTAGAATCTAAAGAACAATCAGATGAGGATTTAGAATGTTTTGAAGATCTCTTGGAAGAAACTTTCGGTTTTCCTTTGAATTTTGAATAAAATTCATCATTTAAGTCTTTTGCTTTTATACAAACGACTTCCATGTGAATTTCTTTGACTTGATTTTCAAGGTCTGAGATTTGAGTTTTCATACCTTTAATCTCTTGTTGAAGATCAGGAATAGAAGGTTTAGAACCTTTAGAAAATTCCTTTTGAGCTCGTTTGAGAATTTGATTAATATTGATATCACCGAAATCTTGTTTTGAAGTAGAAGGTAATAGAGAGTAGAATTTTTTCTTGAGATTAGGATTATCAATTCTATCAATGATATCTAGAATAACTTCTTCTTCTCTAGATAAAACATTTATAGTTTTACAACCACAAATTTCTTTATCTGAGTTTAAATAAATATCAGAGGAATGAGGAGAAGATTCATAATCAGAATCTTCTTGATTGTGAAAGACTTGTTCTAATTCTGAGTTAGACTCATTATTAGAACTTGATTCAATAAGATTGAGAAGTTGAGTTTTAGTATCTTCATCTATTTGAAGATTACTAATTTTGTTTTCGAGTGGACATTTATTGGAATAATGACCAGTCTTATTGAATTTCCAGCAAGTAATACTTGAACAATTTTTTGAAATCTTTCTTTTTGAAAAAGGTTTTTTCTTTGAAACTTTTCTTTTGTTAGAAAATTCTTCTGGATATTTTTTGAAATATTTTCTTTTAGAAAATTTCTTTTTTTTAGAAAAAAAATTTGATTTTGAATATGGAGGAATGATCTTTTCAAAATCATATTGTTCACAGAAAGATCCAAGTTCTTTTCTACTCTCAGACTTTTTTGTTTTCAATTTGGCTTTGAGTTTTAAATCATTACACAAATTTAAAGCTTCACTATTGATATAATTGATAATTTCTCCATAAGTAAGTGTTTGAAGGTTATCATTTTTTTTGAAAATAGAATTTTTTACTCTTTCTGCAAAGAGTTTTGGAAGACTTGAAATAAATTTTTCTTTCCAAAAAGATTGTTGACAATTTTCTCTAATCATGATAGAGATAAAAACATATCTTTATACCATCTAAAATCTTGTAATTTTGGACATTTTAAATTCATCAAAATGTCATTTTGCATTTGAACAATATTTTCTGGAGTACCAATAAAACGTTTGATAATAGTTAAACCAAAAACGGTAAAACTATCACTAATTTCAATTCCATTAGTATCATGAATAATATTATTATTTTCATCACATTTGATAGCAGAAAAGATAATATCCTTCTCAGTTTGAGAAAGATAATTATCCTACCATTGACCAAGCTGTCCAGTGAATCGAAGAACAATATTATTAGTAGCATCTCTTCTAGAGGTGCTTTTTGCAAGATAAGTTTTATAACACATGGTCATTTGTCCCATAAAATTGATAATTTGATATTCAGTAAGTCCATCAAGATTCCACTCAACACCGGAATTACCGTCATAAGTTCTTTAAGGATTAGCTTTTTTTTCAAAAAGGTGGTCTGGGAATGAAGGACGAGGATAATATTTTGGAAGATTTTGATAATCAGATTTTCTTAATTTATTAATTGAATCATATTTTTCATCAATAAATTGAGCTTCAATTTCATCAAAATATTCAATCTCAGAACAATTATACTAATGTTGTTCTTCAATCTATGTGCTCTCAGCTCAATCGTATCGATTCAAATTCTGAATCTGAGAATATTATTTCTCAAAAGGATTCTTCCAAAGAATCTAGAGAAAGTACTAGTAAAGATAAGAATTTGAATTTATCAAAACCATCATCCTCTTCCTCTTCAATTTTCAAAAGTAATGATATTATTCCTCAATTTGGAAAATCTTCAACCCTTCAAACTGAAAGTGAAATTCTTTCTGAACTTGTTACTCAATTAAAAAAAATTTCATGTTTCAAAAAATATCATTACCATTGATGAAATTGAAGCTCCTTTTTATAAAGATATTAATTCTTTAAAAGAAGCTGCTATTTCAAAAATTATCAACAATATTAATTTAAAAAGAAATCATATTCAATTTTTTAAAGAAGAAATCCAATTTCAAAAAATTGAAAAAAGATTACAAGAATCTTCTTTTCAAAATAAAATTTCAGAATTACAAAATAAAATTTCAAAAGAAATTTGTTTAACTATTCAAAATGCCTTCTGAAATAGAAAGAAACATGTTGCTTCTCTTCCTTACAATTCTGATTTTCATGAATCAAATATTCCTACAAAATCTCGTCCTATTCAAATGAATAAAAAGTTACTTGATTTTTGTATCAAATAAATCAATGATTTACTTGAGAAAGGTTTAATCCGACCAAGTAAATCTCCATGGAGTTGTTTAGCTTTCTACGTCAATAATTCTGCTGAAATTGAACGTGGAGTTCCTCGTTTAGTTATCAATTATAAACCTCTTAATACTGCTTTTCAATGGATTAGATATCCTATTCCTCAAAAAAAGATCTTTTGAATAGTCTTTGTAAAATTGTCATCTTTTCAAAATTTGATATGAAGTCAAGTTTTTGGCAAATTCAAATTAAAGAAGAAGACAGATACAAGACTATCTTCAATGTTCTTTTTGGACAATATGAATGAAATGTTATGCCATTCGGTCTCAAAAATGCTCCCTCTGAATTTCAAAAAATTATGAATGATATTTTCAATTATTTTTCACATTTCATTATTGTTTACATTGATGACGTTCTTATATTTTCTGAAAATATAGAACAACATTTTAAACATATTCTTACATTCATTCATGTTACTAAGAAAAATGGTTTAGCAGTCTCTACTAAGAAGATTGATTTATTTCAAATAAAAATACGTTTTCTTGGTCATTATATTCATAATGCAATAACTCTTATTCTAAGAAGTCTTGATTTCATTGATAAATTTCTTGATGAAATTATAGATAAAACAAATCTGCAACGCTTTTTAGATTGTGTTAATTATGTTGCCAATTTTTTCAAAAGTATACGTCAAATTTGTGCCTCATTATTCAAAAGACTACAAAACAACCATGACCCATGGAGTCACGAGCACACAGTTGTAGTTCAAAGAGTCAAACACTGTAGGCACAAGATTTAGACTTCCAAAAGTAAATTGAAAAAAAAAAATTTGTTCTACTATTCCAAATGATTTTTGGGATAGAAAAAAAATGTAGTATCTCTTCCTTACAATTTTAATTTTCATGAATCAAATATTCCTACAAAATCTCGTCTTATTCAAATGAACAAAGAACTTCTAGATCATTGCACTAAAGGAAATCAAAGATTTACTTGATAAAGGTCTAATTCGGCTAAACAAATCTCCATGGAGTTGCTCTGCTAAGATTAAGCAAGGTTTTCCACGTCTCGTTATCAATTATAAACCTCTTAATAAAGCTCTTTAATGGATTAGATATCCATTGCCCCCAAAAGAAAAATTTGTTAAATAGATTACTCAAAACTGTTATATTCTCAAAATTTGATATGAAGCCAGATTTCTGACAAATTCAAATTAAAGAAGAAGATAAGTACGAAACTGCTTTCAATGTTCATTTTGGTTAATATGCATGAATGGAATGTTATGTCATTCGATCGAAAAAATACTCCTTCTGAATTTCAAAAAAATAATGAATGATATTCAATCATTTTTCAAATTTCATAATTGTTTACATTGATGATGTTCCCATGTTTTCTGAAAGTATAGAGCAGCATTTCAAATATTTAAATGCATTCATTCATATAGTCAAGAAAAATGGTTTAGCAGTTTCTACTAATAAAATTGTTTTATGTCAAACAAAAATTAGATTACTAACTATTATTCCAATTTAAAGAAGTCTAGAATTTGCTGATAAATTTTTGGATGAAATTCTAGATAAAATAAGCTTACAGCGCTTTTTAGGCTGTGCCAATTATGTTGTCGATTTTATAAAAAAATATACGTCAAAATTGTTTCCCACTTTACAAAAGGTTACAGAAAAACCTGACCCATGGAGTCACGAGCACATATTAACCATTTAAAATGTCAAAAAGCAATAAAAAATATTCCTCGTCTTTCAATTCTTGACCTCACTGCTTCCATTATTGTTGAGACTGATACGTCCGACATAGTGTATGGTGGAGTGTTAAAACAGATTCCAAAAGAGTCAAATAAAGAACAATTGGTTGGGTATCATAGTAGAGTGTGGATCAGCTCTCAAAAGAATTATTTTACTATCGAAAAAGAAATCTTATCTATAGTACTGTGTATTTCAAAATTTCAAAATGATTTAATCAATAAAAAAATATTTTGAAAACTGTACAGCATCTAAAGATGTTTTACAAAAGGATGTGAAAATTTTGTTTCAAAATAAATTTTTGCAAGATGACAGGCTATTTTGTCATGTTTTGATTTTGAAATATTATATATACAAGGAAAATCAAACATTTTAACAGACTTCCTACAAGAGAGTTCATGAAGAAAAGGAAAGTTGTGAAAATTCAGAATTAAAAAAAAAAAAAAGATTGAATGAATTGGGCAGATCAAGTTGAGATAGAGAGAAAAAAAAATTCAAAAATAAAAATAGAAAAATCTTCAATAGCTTTCTCTAAAGCTCAAAATCCATTTCAAAAGACAAGTAGTAGAAAGAAAAATACTGCTACTCTATTATTCTTAATTGATGACCTCTTCAAATGATCATCAAAATATGAAGAACAAGCTGCTGCTTCTTCCATTAAAATCACTAAAAATACAACCCTTTCAGCCCTTATTTTCAAAAAACCAGACCAAAATAAACTAAATCCAAAACAATACAAACCTTTAAATTTCAAAAAAGTCGTTCAAAGTTCTGGAAAACTTCCTCAAATAAATCATCCTCAATCTTTTCATTATTTTCTCAAATCAGCCGCAAGCCCTATTTTTGAGATGGAAAGATATTGGATTAATAAATATTCAAATCTAGATCAATGTTCATTAGATCTTTTTCTTCTAAAATTCTGTTTCATGCCTCATCATATTAAAAGATCCCGAGAATATTATGAAGTTATCCTAACAAAAATTGGAATAGTTATAATTTCTCATACTCCAACTGCGTAGAATCGAAATAAAATTTATTTTTTTTCAAAAATTAGTATTCAACTGAGGGCAACATCCATGGGATGAGAAAAGAATGCGTCTTTCACAAAAAGAAACATTCGAATCTCATTTCAATTATTTTGATTATAAGGATGCCTAGTATAATGTTTTTTATTTTAGACTAGTGACTCACTCTTAGTTCATTCTTTTTCATCAAAATTGTAATCCAGCTTTTTCAAAATGGTTTCAAACTTGGTTCGAATGTTTTGGACTTGAAGAATTTTTTTGATTTACTCTTACTCTTCAAGGATTTGAACACTTCAAAAGAGAGACAAAAATGTTTTATTTCAATTCACATTCAATTTGAGTGTATCATGGATACTTTGTTGGGACTTCTTTATCTATCAAGATTTAAGCTTTGAATACAATACTCAAAAAAATTATTTGGAGATACAAAGTCAAATGGTGGTCAAAATTTCGTGAAACAATTAGATGTCCTAAAGCAGTATAATCATGAATTCAAGAATAAAGAAATATTGGTATTCCTAAAATTTCAACGAAAGATTTGAAAGAAAAATACAGATTTTCTCGTAAAAAATCAAGATTAATTACAATGTTCAACCAATGCAAAACGCCAGAAAAATTATCAATTATATCTAAGAAAATTACTTCTTTGGCTAAAGCGACATCAAAGAAATCAAAGTCCGTTCAAGAAAATTCTTCTCAATCAGGATCAATATCAGACCATGCCTAAAACAATGAAGATATGTGTTATGGACTAAATATTGATTAACTAATTGATCAAGATAATCAAAACACTACAAAATAACTATATGGACCAGCTATTTAGATGAGCTTCAAATATATTGGCCTCATAAGTCAAAAGAAAGTTTATTCAAGATGTGTCTACCACCAAATAAATTATTTCTACCAACTTTATCGAATTTTAAGAAAATAACTTTATTAAAGTCACTTTAATAAAGTTTGGACTACTATTCAAATAAAAGTAGGTATGAAGACAAAAAAAAAAAAACTTTTCATAGTGGAAGACAATTCGAAATGTACAAAGGAGGACCATCATTATTGTCCTTTAAGATTCTTTCAACTAATTGAAGAAATTTTCAAGTCCGAAAATCAAGAATTCAAGCATAAAAGAATATCAAGAGTTCAAGATCAGGAGAATGGATTTAGCGAGAGATATATCAACTTCAAGATAGTTTGAGAAATCTTTGTATTCTTAAACTTTCTTTTTCAATTTAAAATTGAAATTCAAAATTGAAAAAGAAAGTTTAAAAATACAAGGATTTCTTAAACTATCTTGATAGTGGATTTACAATACACACACACACACACATTATTATTATTATTATTATTATTATTATTATTATTATTATTATTATTATTTCATTTTTGACGGATTTGATTTTGTAAAATTCAATTTTAGAAGATATAAATTACGACATGATTATTTTGGTTGACATTAGAAATTTTTTTATAGCAGTTAGCTAGTAAGTTAGTTTAAATAGATAGAAGTTATTTATAAAAGCTGTTTACATTTCCTTCTTTTGGGGCCTATTTATATTGTACATAGACCATCTGTTTTCACTTAATTGAATGAATAACAATCAACATTTTTCATTCCATTCCTAATATGGTATCACAGCAAATGCCTTCCGTTTTCATTGTCTACTTTGAATTTTCTTATATTGACTTTGATTTGATTCCAATGGAATCAATACAATTAGAAGTTAATTCTAAAACATGATCATCCATTAGCATAACCACTGTTGATGATCCGTCTAGCACATACTTCCTCCATCATTTCGATAGTCTTTGATTGGTGTCTGTGCCTCAACAACTCACAGGAGAAAACTACGCAGTTTGGAGCTTTGCAATGACGATCGCTCTCTTGGTGAAGAACAAACTCTCCTTTACTGTTGGTTCTATGGGATAACCAGAAGCTACGAATCTTGATCTGACTAATTCATGGATTTGAAACAATAATACGGTTGTATCCTGGATCCTTAATTCAGTTTCAAAGGAGATTGCTGTGAGTGTGATCCATGCTTCCACAGTGTACGAGATCTAGAACGATCTCAAAGAAAGGTTTCAACAAAGTAATGGACTAAGGATCTTCCAACTGAGGAAGGATCTGATGAATTTAAGCTAATATCAAAGTAGTGTAAGTGTCTATTTCACTAAACTCAAAACGGTGTGGGAAGAATTAGGTAATTTGTGACCTCATTGCAAGTGTGGTAAGTGTATTTGTTGTGGTGTTAAGGAAATGAACAAGTACTATCAAATGGAATACATCATGTCATTTCTCATTGGTTGCATAAATCATTTTCTCAAGCGAGGAGACAAATACTACTAATGGATCCCTTAACTCCTCTCTCCCACCATTAACAAGGTGTTTCATTAATTTTTTAAGAAGAGAATTACTGGAGATTAAGCACACAACCATATGGAGTTGATGCAAATGGCGCAGTTGCATTTGCCCTTAGATATGATAATGTTAAATAAACGAGGAACTCTGGATTTCGCAATTTGGGCAATGTCAAGAAGAATGAGAGGCCTTATTGTGCACATTGCAAATACCATGGACATCCAATTGACAAGTGCTATAAGATCCATGGATATCCACTGGGTTACAAAGTCAAATCAAAGAACAATTTCTAAAATTACCCTATTTCTAATCCTGTTAATCAGTTTTCAGCTCACTTGGATCAACAACGTAGTGTTGAGAATTTCATATAGAACCTGAACTCCAACCAACATCAACAATTGATGATGATGTTGTCCAGTCACTTGGCTTGGAGCTCGAACAATGTTTAAATGGATCAGAATAGAGATACCTCTCCATATGTTGCACGTGTATGTCATTCTATTTCAATTAGCCTTTTTTTTTTTGCAACTAAAGAAATTTTGATAGTGGACTCAGGAGCCACTAGACATGTGTGCTCGATTGTTGATGCATTTATGGCCTTGAGAACTATTGATAATACCCGCATCATCCTACCAAACCACATATGAATACCAGTTAATCTTTGTGGAGATATAAGACCGAGTCCTATACTGGTACTGCATGATGTCCTAGTTTTTACCCCAATTCAAATTTAATCTATTATCAATCAATGCATTAACTCTTGGATCACAACTCACATTGAGCTTCTTTCATGATCAGTTTTTTATTCAGGAGGCTACAACTAAGAGGATGATCGGCAAGGCTGACAAAGTTCAAGACCTATATGTACTTGACACGAGAGTTCTTAATTATATTTCTAGTGCCTTTGTTGGTAATGTTTTTGCTCACATATGGCATAATAGACTTGGCAATCTGTCTTCTAAAAAATTAGATGTGTTGAAAGAACATATGGCGTGTGATATTTCAAATATGAATAAACATCTTCCTTGTCATAATTGTCCCGTTGCTAAACAAAGAAGATTATTATTTAAGTCCAATAACAAAATATCTAGCAAACCTTTTGATCAGCTGCATTATGATATATGGGGACCATATCATGTCACATCATGCTCGGGGTATAGGTATTTCTTAACGTTGGTTGATGATTGTTCCAAATTTACCTAGATTTACATGTTGAGGCAAAAATCTAATGCTGTAAGTGTATTTTATCATTATCTTTTGTATGGTTTCTACATAATATAATGCCATCATTAAATGTTTCAGGTCAGATAATGCTCACGAATTGTCCTTTTGTGAATTCTCTGTTGAAAAGTGAGTTTTACACCAATTCAGTTGTATTGAAAGACCGCAACAAAATTCTATAGTAGAACGTAAACACCAACATCTTTTAAATGTTGCTTGAGCTCTATTTTTTAATCAAGAGTCCCTATCAAGTTCTGGTTTGAATTTATAATGACAGCAGCCTACTTGATCAACAGAACTCCATTTTCAATCTTGCAACATAAGACGCTTTATGAAGTCGTGCACGATTATCCTACTGACTATTCTATGATTTGAGTTTTTGATTGCTTGGGTTTTACTTCTATACTTACTAAACATAGGAACAAATTTCAATCAAGGGCCAAACTATGTGTGTTCTTAGGGTATCCATCAGGAGTCACGGGATACAAGGTACTTAATGTATCCACTAAACAAATTTTTATTTCTAGAGATATTGTGTTCCATGAAGAAATTTTTCCCTTTCAAATTATTGTAGAGACTAATGAAATATTAGATCATTTTCCTGATATAGTGTTGCCATCCCCTCGTCATCTTTCTCTGTTGATATACCTTCCTAGGCAAAACATGTTCTCATTGATTCTGACCTACAGGATGATGTTCACATTACTGCCTCGTCAAGTTCCATGCCTCCACTTGACCACATTCTCCCTAATTAGTCACTCCTACTATACATAATAACTTTGACATTCGAAAATCTCAAAAACTTCTAGACCCTCCAAATATCTCAATGACTATCACTGTAAGATTTCCCAAACTGATCATCCCATACATCCATATCCATATCATATTAGACATTTTGTCTTTTACAAACACTTGTCCGAACCTCATAAACATTTCATCTTAAACTTTTCATCCCATTTTGAACCTCAATTCTGCCATCAAGCTATTAAATTTCCTCAATGGAGTGATGCTATGAAACTAGAATTAGAGGACATGGAACTTAAACACACATGGTCCATTGTTCTTTTACCTCGGGAGAAGCATTCTATGGGGGTGTAGGTGGATTTACAAAAATAAATATAACTCTGACAAATTTCTTGAAAGGCATAAAGCGCGACTTGTTGCAAAAGGCTACACATAACGAGAAAGATTGGACTATTTTGACACTTCTTCTCCTATGGCCAAAAGTGTTACTGTCAAAGTTTTGCTAACTCTTGCAGCATACCACAAGTGGCATTTAATCCAGCTAGATTTCAATAACACGTTTCTAAATGGAGACTCATTTGAGGAAGTATATATATGGACCTTTCTCTTGGCCATGAATTACATAAACCTCTTAAACAAGGAGGAAAAATGGTTTGCAAGCTGCACGAGTCCATATCTGGAATTAAACAAGTTTCAAGACAATGGAATTCAAAATTCACTCGTGCTATCATTCAATATGATTTCACTCAATCCAAGGCAGACTACTTTCTCTTCACTAAAGGATATGATGATAGTTTTGTGGCTCTACTGGTATACATGGATGACATTGTCATCACTGGACCTAATATCCAAACAATCACTTCATTAAAACTGTTCTTGTACTCTCAATTCAAACTCATCTAGGATACTTGAAGTATTTATTGGGGATTGAGATTGCACATTCCTCATCTAGAATTGTTATCTCACAACAATAATGCACTGCAACTTCTTGATGATGCGGGCTATCTAGATTGTAAACCCACAAGCAGTCCTATGGAACCTAAGATGGCACTCAGCATTCAGTGAAGGTCAATTGCTGCCAGACGCATCTTATTACAGAAGGTTAATTATGAGATTTATATACTTAACCCACTCCCGCCCTGACATCACTTTTGCAGTACATAAATTGAGCCAATATATGTCTCAACCAAGACTTCCACATCTTAAAGTCGTTCATCATCTCCTACGATACTTGAAAATCAGTCCAGAACAAGGTCTTCTTTTCTCATCACATAAATTTTCTGGTTCTTCTCTCTGCCTTTAAGCATTCTCAGATACAGACTAGGGCTCTTGTATCGACACATGAAAATCCATCGCTAGTTTCTATATTTTCGTTGGTGACTCATTGATTTTGTGGAAATAAAAACGACAGCCCACAATTTCTCGTTCATCAATTGAGCTCTTATAGCCATGGTCAGTGAGGTGATTTGGATCAGTCAGTTGTTTAGGGACTTCCAAGTCAATGCGACATCTATAGCTATTCTTTACTGTGAAAATCATGTTACAATATCGATCACAACCAATCTGATATTCCACGAATGTACAAAGAACATTGAAATTGATTGCCACTTTATTTGTGACAAGATTATAGTTGGGATAGCAAAGCTTCTTCCTATTCTCTTTCTCCATCAACTTGTGAATATTTTTACCAAACCATTACTTGCTTCGGTCCTTAATCCCTTGTTATACAAGATGTGCATAAAAGACATTTACAGCACATCTTGAGGGGAAGTATTAGAACTTTTTATAGCAGTTAGTTAGGGAATTTTAACATTTTCACACAATCAATAGGCTTTATCATTCGTTCTTTTCAGATCACAAACAAGTTCATTAATCATTTAGGCATACTAATAGTCATTTTTCCACTGAAACCACGACTCACAAGTATATAATAAGTTCAAAAAATAACAAATAAAAGAAAGAACAACGAAAAAATTACTTGAATGAGAATTTGAGACTTACCGAAAGAGAAGAGAGAAACTGATGATTCAAGTAGAAATTAGTAGACTAACAGACAAATGCAACTGATAATTCATTCAGCAGTGGCAGACAAGCGTCATATGTTTGGAAAATAAGAGTTATGTTAGGGCTTCTGAAACATTGAACGTGATTTGCTAACGTAGTTTTGTTGAATTATGATATATATATATATAGTCATTTCATATGATTTTGGAACAAGTTTGTTTAGTTTCGATATCTGGTGAGGACGTGTTGTAAACTTATTAAACCATAGGCCAATAATAATGAACATAATTTACTTTCTATGATTATTTCAATAGGCTTATGTAATTCGTTTTACTAAATTGGTATTTTTCCAAAAAGTGAAAACTGCAAAATTGTCAAGTTAATAAAATTAATGTTTTAATTAAAAAATTTTAAAACGTTTCGGTTTGGTTTTTTGCGATTTTTGAAAATCAAAACCTAAACCAAGCTATTTTAAAACGGTTTGGTTCGATTTGAGGGGAAAAACCACGGGTCCACATGGGCCCGAACCAACGGTTTCAACTCAACGGTTTCGGTTCAATTTGTGGTTTCGCAATTTTTTTGTGCAGCCCTAAGAGAAACTATCAAGATCTACATTTAAATTGTTTGAACTAAATGCTATGTATTGTTTTTGGGATGTAGATGAATGGTTTTCTAAATAATTTTACGTTCATGTGTAGCTTATCCATTAAAGGATATGTGTAGTTTATACTTATGTGTGAAAAATCAGTTATATTGGTATAGCACGTCTAACTATCAATGCAAATAGAATTGAATTCTCTATACAAACACAACAACTACTAGACATATAATATTTTGTATAAAATTTCTTTGGAATTGTATCTAAAATGTGAGATGACAAAACGATAATACCATTAACATTTTGGAGTATCACTATCTACAGTTTATTTAAGTCCAACTTTTTTGACTAATGAAATCGACAAATGTAAACATTGAATCGAAGGACCTCAGCGACTCTCCTTTGATCCTCGATTCATTCCCTTGTTCCCCTCATCATATATTTGGACGTTGATGATATGGATCGACCTAATAGTCAAAGGACTCTTTCACTATTTCATTTCCCTGACTTGAATGAGGTTTCATTCTCATCTTTTCCATTATTGAACGACGAAGTTGACAACGTGTTAGCCTACATGCTCCCTTACAAAGACAAAGAAGGTAATGATGACCACATTTCAAATGTACTACTGTTTGATATTATTATCATTAGTTTCAACAGTAAGATGGAAGATAACGGTAATGACATATGAAACGTGGATACGCTTAATGAAGGCAAATGGTATTTCATGTAATTTGAAATGTTCAATTTGTGTTATATTGGTTATGTCAATCGTTATGTCTTGTTGAAGCGTGACGTCTACTTCAAAAATTATTTGTCCAACTAATTGGCCTGGATTGGTGTAGTTTAAAAAACATAGAACGTACTATCAGATAGCCAGTGAAAAACTGTTGAGACTACAGTTAAGAAATGTCAAGATTGAACAAAAAAAAATGGTAAGCATTCATCACAATTTTAATAAATCAAACTTTAAATGCATACACAAGATACCTATAAATAAATTACTGAACAGTTATCAACTGGTTAGACAAAAGTTAGCATATATATCCCGACACTAAAAAATGTTGAGATAGACATTTAAACTATTCGTCTTGGTAGTTAGCATATGACGAGGTCGCATTTAAAGTAAATGATGGGAAAACATTCTTGATCAAGCATTAAGTGTGTTCATAAATGCTCAACTACCAAATGATCAATCTTGATAAAGAATTCATACAATGCTATATTTAATATGGAATATTCCAAAATTTTATAGAAAAAATTGCGATACTTTGTCAAAATAGTTACAAAATTAATCAAAATGAATGAATGAAGAATAATTTGCAAAGTAATGTGAGCATTTGTATTTACATTGCAAAATAATCATAAATCTGTGGTTGTGTGTGTGTGTGTGTCTAAACAAAAAGAATACTTCAATTTCTTTATTTGTTTTCTAGCTAACTCTTTTATATATTTTTTTTGAGTTTATCAGTCATAAATTTTATATTAGCAATAATAGTTGCCTGTGTTGTTGGTATGGATTCTACATCATTTCTAATCTTATCATTCTATGGTGGTGGTATCTTTCTATATAATCTATAGAGTATAGGTGTAATGTCCCAAAATTTTATAAATTAGAATTTGATTTTTTGTATACTATATTTTAATGTTTTGAAAGTTTTGGGACTAAAGTATATATAAAGTAAATTTCGATCTTATTTGGCTTAAAATGGAGATACTATTGGAGTGATAATAAATATATGAATATTGGGCTCGTTAGATAGGTCGTATTTAATCATCCATGTTAGACTCCAAAAAAAGTTAATTCGGATTAGTGGAGCCCAAATTATCGAGGTCGAAAGATATAGCTTTATAAATATATTTTAATTGATTATTTAATGAATTTAATTTCTTTCAAGTCACGTGAAAGGGAGGAAGAATCTTGGGTAGGTTAGGATTGAATATTTTTAATAATAATAAATATATATAAGAAGAGAGAGAGAGAGAGAGAGAGAGAGAGAGAGAGAGAGACTTTATTGATTCTAGTTTCAATTTGTTGGCCACGTGTATGGTACTAAATTGATTGTTGGTAGGTATGGTTAGTTGGTAAGATTTGGTCTATTATTTTGATTACACATACGGTTTCCTCAACTTTATCCGATTTACCCATTATCTCCACACGTTTCCACCATCCTATAATTCTACTTGCACTAAAACTCATCAGACACACACATATACATACTCACGTGCATGGCAAATTCAAAAGAGGTTTTACCACAAACATACATACATAAGTAGTCGACAGAAGACAATCTCCATTTTTTTAAAAGGCAGCCAAAAAAATTAGAAGATTTGAAACGTAATTTTTGGATTTCATCTTTCAAGAATTTATTGAACCTTACAAGATAAGATATTGAGGTGCAGTGTTTTTTTTATTTACGTTTAAATATTTTTTTTTCATGCTAATAAATTTTATACTCATGAAATTTAATGTTATGATATGATATGTTATGATGTCAATGATATGGCCATTCTGGTACAACAATATGATATGATATGAGCTCTTACTGGATTTAAAGATATGAGACGTTATGATTTTCTGATGTATGTTTTAAAATTTTTATACGGGATCGCACCATAAATTTTTATATCCTACTGAGTATTTTCATGTACTCATCCTTTTTCCTACACCTCACAGGTTAGATCGGGTCGTGTCAGAGCGTGGTGATTCGATTGAGTGGTTGTACCTCGTCTTGCAGACAAAAAATCTAAAATTTTAGCACGTAATTTAATTTTTATGTTTATTACAATAGACATTTATTTATAACTGAATTCTCGTACGTGGTAATTTGCACATGAATATATGTAGATCGCACCCTAAATAAAGTTTGCATCGAATGTTATTTTTTCTACCGGTTGCACTGCTTAAAAGTATTTAGATATGTCTTTACTATCTAGTCCTTGTCAAATACTATTTTTATGTACTTTACTATGAAATTTTCTCATAATTTATGACACATGGTCAAAACAGTTATCACATCACTTTCCATATGTTTGTCTTGGTTGCCCAACACGTAAAAATTGGAGATTTAAACATTGGTGGGTTAACTAGCATTCCTATGCATGTCAAATTATGAAACCACAATAATAATATTAAATTGGTGCAGTTGATGCCTTATTTTTAATCATTGCAAAGGAATAAATAAAATATGCCTCATTATCGTTATTTTTATTTGAGGAAGAATTAAAAATATGGCTAGTTATTATTTTGTGCATACTATTTCTATTTTATCTATAGAGATTTTGATATCAGTAAGTAGTTGATTATATTAAGAGAAAACATTTTAACCGGTATGAAATTTACAAATTTAGTTGTCAGAAATCTTACTTTATTTGACTCTTAAGGACGTGCCAGTTAGAAATTTAAAATTATGAGCCATAAGTAGTTAAAAATAACATTGACTATTTTATAAATAAATCTTTTGGTAGCGCCTCAAATCCTTAATTTTTGGGTTGTTACAATTTGGTATCAGAGCGTAGGTTTATTTTCCTGTAGACCCACATGTATGTTGATAGTATGAGATAAACAAAAATTTAAAGTTGGTCCCCAAAAAAAAAAACAAAAAAAAAATATTGATGTGAACAACGACGTCACTGTTCAAACCGTGAATGGTGGCACTGTTCACGTGAACGGTGATTTTCACTGTTCACGTGAACAGTTTAAAATAGAAATAAAAAAATACAAATACAAATAAATAAATAAGGGTGTAATTCTTTAAATAATTTATGTGTGTATATATAGACTTTTTAGAAATAGTTTTCTTAGAATAAATTTTATGTTTAGCCACAATAATCACTAATTTACTTAGTTACTAGATTATATATAAATATATAAACACTAGATTTTGCACATTTTAAATATTACATGTAATAAAATGTTTATTTCTTTCCTTGCGTAATATTTGTTAAAGGTTAACATTTTCTAAAGATTTACGAATTTAACAATAATGAAAATTTAAAAATTATTAAATATATGAATGATCTTTGGCACTCAACGACTACCAATCGACCACCCTCCGACGACCCTAAGATATGCAGAAAGGGATAAGAAGATGAATGTACTTAGACAGTTTGCATAATTTAAATATTTTAAATTGCATATCTTAAAATTTTTAAGGTTATTTTCTCCTTAAATTTATGATATGCATACGATAAAATAAGTATAACTTGTTAGACTTAGTATTGGAATGTGACGGAAAACTTCAAATTAAATTTTAGGAAATGGTACCACCTACTCACACGAACTTGATGCACGATTTACTACGAGTGCTACAAGAACTGAGTAGATAGAGCCAAGCACCGCCACCACAGTAAAATGCACCTCCATTTGTCCCCGGAGCTATCTCAGTGGTTGAGTAATTTCGTAGGTACAAGCTTTCGACTTTCAATGGTGGTTCTGACCCACTGGTTGTTGAGGAGTGGATTAGAGGTCTGGAGCGCTTCTTCCGACACATCGCTTGTACGGAGGCATAGAAAGTGCTATGCGCAGAATTTTTGTTTGTTGGAGTAGCTAGTCAGTAGTGGAAATGTGTCTCAAGAACTAGGACGGAAGAGCAGCAACGTAATTTGACTTGGGAACAGTTTAAGGATGAAGTGATGGCAAAATATTTCCCACAAGCCTTGAGAGACTTCAAGGAATCAGAGTTTTTGTAGCTCAGGCAAGGAGACATGTCACTTACTGATTACGAAAGGCAGTTTGAGCAGCTCTCAAGATATGCCCCGCATTTAGTGGATACTGAAGTTAAGAAGATTAGGAGGTTTGAAAATGAACTGCGCCCAAAGATTGGCATGATCATTATGTCCCATCGTTTCACATCATATCATGAGATGTTGGAGAGAGCCCATGCTATTTCAGATCAGAGGACAACATTTGGACAGTATGCCCAACAAAGGAGGGAGTTGTTGGGAAAAAAGTGGAGTGATTAGAACAAGAACAGATGTAACTGGCAAAATAAAAGGCTAAGCACAAGAGTTCGTATTGGTAGGATGAGTGGGAGTATTTGATATGATCCAGGAGTCGAGCCCGACGAAGGCAAGTGCGAGACGAGATCCGTTGATAGTCGATGGTGGTCCAATGAAGCGATCAAGGGCAAAGCAAGTGAAACAAGCGATGGGATTGCTCGTTCAAGAAACCATTGATGGAACCATGTTCGGGACTCAAAATGGAGCAGCTTTCATGTTCGGGTCGAAGGCCGAATCAACTTGGATCAATTTAATATCGAAGGCCGAAGACGGAGGAAAATGATAAGTCTAGAGAGGCTTGCAGTCGCATAGGTGCTTACCGAAACTCAAAGGAGTCAACCGAATTGAACCATGCGACTGCATGGAAATACACTATGCGGTCACATAGACCATTTTTTTGGCGAAATTCCTAATTTTGGCAATTTTCCATATTTTGTTAGTTTTTGATTCTTTTCCATATTTTGTGGATTATGATCGAATTTTGCACGATTTTTACCTAGTTTTTAGGTTTGGTATAAATAGGAGTTTCCATTCAATTGTTAAAAACTTTTTTGACATTATTGATTTTGAAGCGTATTGTCTTCTCTTCATCGTTTTTCATTGAACAACTTTGAACTTATCAAGTGTTAACTTGTAGTGTTCAAAAAACCGGATTTAATTTTTGGATTGCGTGATCAAGGGGTCTTTCAAGCGTCGTTCTTGTTGGATTTTTTGGTTCGACTTTCTTTTAGGTTAATCCTAAACTCTTGGATTAATTTGGCTTTCTTGGATTCGTCAATCTCGTTGTGGGTTTCGTAGTCAACGTTGCTATGAGGTTCGCATCAGTTGATATCAGAGCTTTGACTCCAAATTAATTGAAAGTTATATCTTTTCTTTATTTGTTTGAGTCGTTAATTTTGTTTTCTTAGTTCTTCTTCGTTCTTGTTTTTCTTTTCGTCGTTTCGTTGAGTT
>NC_036256.1:3557754-3557930 GCF_002742605.1 Olea europaea var. sylvestris | reverse complement strand
AATTAGCACTTGGGATGAATTGAAGGTGTTGATGAGGAGGAGGTTTGTTCCGAGTCACTATTTTAGGAAAATCCATCAAAAATTGCAAGGTTTGTACCAAGGATCGAAAAGCGTAGAGGATTATCACAAGGAGATGGAAATTCTTATGATTCGAGCTAATGTGGAGGAAGATCGAG
>NC_036256.1:3539307-3557645 GCF_002742605.1 Olea europaea var. sylvestris | reverse complement strand
GAGGACATGTTACATGTGGCAATGAAGGTCGAGAGGCAATTGAAGAGGAAGGGGACGTCTAGGCAACCGTTAGATACTTCGACTCCTAATCCAACATGGAAATCGAAGTGGGATGACAACAACAAAAACGGGGCTGCACCTAAAGGTAAAAATGATTGGCAAAAGAGCAAGGATGAAAACGTTAGCAAACTAATATCAAAATCGGAGGCACAACCGCCGCGCAATTGGGATATCAAATGTTTTAGGTGTTTGGGAACGGGGCATATTGCTTCTTAATGTCCAAACAAACGGGCAATGGTGTTGCGGGATAATGGAGAGATTGTGAGCGATAGTGATGGCGAGTTTGATGACATGCCGGCGTTGGAGGATGTTAGTGAAGAAGAAAAAGTTGAAGGGCCAGTTGGGGATCTACTAGTCACAAGGCGATCTCTCACTACTTATGTCAAAGTGGATGACTTGGAGTTGCAACGGGAGAACATTTTCCACACTCGATGCCACGTCAACAATACGGTATGTAGTGTGATAATTGATGGTGGTAGTTGCACTAATGTAGCTAGCGTATCTCTTGTAGAAAAATTGGATTTAATATTGTTGAACACCCGAGACCTTATAAATTGCAATGGTTGAATGAGAGTGGCGAGGTGAGGGTGAATCGAAGGGTGCTAATTAATTTGTCAATTGGGAGTTATAAGGACGAGTTAGTGTGTGATGTGATGCCAATGCAAGCGAGACATATTTTATTGGGGCGACCATGACAATACGATAGGAAGGCTATGCATGATGTGATGCGAACCCCGCAGCAACGTTGACTACGAAACCCACAACGAGATTGACGAACCCAAGAAAGCCAAATTAATCCAAGAGTTTATGATTAACCCAAAAGAAGTCGAACCAAAAAACCCAACAAGAACGACGCTTGAAAGACCCCTTGATTACGCAATCCAAGAATTAAATCCGATTGTTTGAACGCCACAAGTTAACGCTTGATAAGTTCGAAGTTGTTCAATGAAGAACGATGAAGAGAAGACAATACATCTCACTTTAATTTGATATCAATAATGTCAAAAGGTTTTTAACAATTGAATGGAAACTCTTATTTATACTAAACCTAAAAACTAGATAAAAATCGTGCAAAAGTCAAGCATAATCTCCAAAATATGGAAAAGAATCAAAATCTAACAAAATATGGAAAATTGCCAAAATTGGAAAATTCGCTAAATTTTTGGCTTGTGCGGCCGCATGGCTCAACAAGAAATGCCATCTTGATTTTCGGTATGCCACCGTGTAGCCGCATGGTGTTTTTCCTGTGCGGCCGCACAGGCTTGTTTTCAGCCTCCAGTTTCATCGCTTGATAACAAATTGATCCAAGTTGATTCGACCTTCGACCCGAACATAAAAGTTGCTTCATTTTGAGCCTCGAACATGGTTCCATCAATGGTTTCTTGAACGAGCAATCCCATCGCTTGTTTACTTCAAACAAAGAGAGATCAAATACATTAAAAGTAGCCGAAACATTGTACTCACCTGGAAGGTCCAACTTGTAAGCATTGTCGTTTATCTTTTCAATCACTTGAAATGGACCATCGTCCCTCGGTTGCAACTTGGACTTCCTTTGCACTAGAAACCACTCTTTCCTAAGGTGCACCCAAACCCAATCTCCTAGCTCGAATGTCACGCGCTTTCTACCTTTCTTCGCCTGCGACTCAATCAACTTACTTTTGTTTTTCAATTTGCGCTTTTACCTTTTCATGGAGTGACTTAATCAATTCCGCCTTCTTTTTGCCATCTAAACTACCACGTTCATTGACAGGTAAAGGAATTAAATCCAAAGGAGTTAGTGGATTAAAACCATATACAATTTCAAATGGAGAATATGACGTAGTAGAGTGAATAGTTCGATGGTATGCAAATTCAACAAATAGTAGACACTCCTCCCAACTCTTCAAATTTTTATTGATTACTGTGCGTAACAATTGTGTCATAGGCCTATTCACTACCTCGATTTGCCCATCCATTTGTGGGTGACAAGTTGTGAAAAATAGTAACTTAGTGCTTAACTTCCATATACAATTTCAAATGGAGAATATGACGTAGTAGAGTGAATAGTTCGATGGTATGCAAATTCAACAAATAGTAGACACTCCTCCCAACTCTTCAAATTTTTATTGATTACTGTGCGTAACAATTGTGTCATAGGCCTATTCACTACCTCGATTTGCCCATCCATTTGTGGGTGACAAGTTGTGAAAAATAGTAACTTAGTGCTTAACTTACCCCACAAAACAATCCAAAAGTGACTCAAAAATTTGACATCCCAATCCGACACTTTGCTTCTAGGAACCCCATGTAAATGCACAATCTCTTTAAAGAATAAGTCAGCAATGTTCGCGGCATCGTCAGTTTTGTGACATGGTATAAAATGTGCCATTTTGCTGAACCTATCTACAACCATAAAAATAGAATCCCGATCTCTCTTAGTCATAGGTAAACCCAAAACAAAGTCCATTGAGATATCAACCCAAGGCTTACTAGGTGTAGGTAAAGGTGTGTACAAACCTTGTGGTAAAACCTTAGATTTAGCCTTTTTATAACCTATGCATCGACTACAAATTCGCTCAATATCACTTTTCATTTTAGGCTAATAAAAATGCTCCTTCAATGCATCTAAAGTCTTTGGAACCCCAAAGTGTCCCATCGATCCACCACTATGTGCCTCCCTTACTAACAACTCCCGAATAGAACAATTAGGAACACATAACCCATTTTCCCGAAATAAATACCTCTCATGCCTAAAGAACCTATTAACCGCCCCTTTTATGCATGACAAATAAATATCCGAAAATTCAACATCTTTTTCATACAATTCATTAATATGTTCAAACCCAAGTAACTTAGAATCAAGAGTAGTTAGCAATACGTACCTTCGCGACAACGCATTCGCCACCACATTTTCCTTACCTTGCTTATACCGAATGACTTATGGGAAGGTCTCAATGAATTCCATCCACCTTGTATGCTTCTTGTTCAATTTACCTTATCTCCACAAGTGCTTTAAAGACTCATGATCGGTGTGTATTACGAACTCCTTCAGCCATAGATAATGTTGACAAGTCTCCAAAGCTCGAACAAGTGCATAAATTTCTTTGTCATACGTAGGATAATTTAAAGCACTTCCACTCAATTTCTCGCTAAAGTATGCAATAGGCCTTCGATCCTGCATTAAAACTTCTCCAATCCCTATTCTTAATGCATCCCACTCAATCTCGAATGTTTTATCAAAGTTAGGTAATGCCAGAACAGGTACTTCACACAATCTACCTTTAATAGTATTAAATGCAAGTTCCTGTTCATCATCCCAATGAAAACCTACACTCTTTTTAACTACTTCCATGAGTGGTGCAGTGATAGTTCTAAAATCCTTTACGAATCGCCTATAAAAACTAGCCAAACCATGAAAACTCCTAACTTCCATTATGCTTTTAGGCGTCGGCCAATCTCTAATAGTTTTTATCTTTTCATTGTTGACTTCTACCCCATTAGCACTAACCACAAAATTAAGAAATATAACTCTATCCATACAAAATGTGCATTTCTTAAGATTAGCATAGAGTTGTTCTTTCCTTAAAACAATTAGCACACATTTTAAATGTTCCAAATGCTCTCCTAGGTTTTTGCTATAGATTAAGATGTCGTCAAAATAAACCATAACAAATGTTCCTATAAAAGCACGTAAAACATGATTCATTAAATGCATAAAAGTGCTAGGTGCATTTGTCAGTCCAAACGGCATAACCAACCATTCATATAAACCATATTTAGTTTTAAAAGCCATTTTCCATTCATCAAACCCTCCCACATACGAATTTGATGATATCCGCTTTTTAAATCAATTTTAGAAAATATGCAAGCACCATGTAATTCATCAAACATGTCATCTAACCTAAGTATAGGGTGACGATACTTTACCGTCATGTTATTGATAGCCCTACAATCCATGCACATTCGCCATGTTCCATCCTTTTTTGGCACAAGCTAAATCAGTACCACACAAGGACTCATGTTTTCCCTCACGTATCCTTTGCTCATCAACTCCTCCACTTGCTTTGAAGCTCCTTAGTCTTCTCGGGATTGCTTTAATAAGCCGGTCGATTTGGAATGACAGCTCTGGGTATGAAGTCAATTTGATGTTCAATGCCTCGAATAGGCGGCAATCCACTTGGTGCATCCTCCAGAAATATATCGTCGAATTTCTGCAACAAAGACTTAGCCAAACTAGGAAGGGGTGGGTTAGTTTCCCCAAAATTGAGGAGTGATTCCTTATAAACGAACAAGATCATCTCTTTTCTTTCAACTACCGCCCTACTCAAATCACTCTCTTTTGCAAAGAAATTCGCTTGTGTTTCTCTCTTCTCTCGGGGCACTATCTTTCTTTTCTCTCGTGTGATTGCTCTCTCCTTTTCTTTCTAATGGCTATCTCAACATTTTCTCTATTTTTCTCCAACTCACTAACTCTTTTGGATTTAATTCATTTACCTGTGAATGAACGTGGTAGTTTAGATGGCAAAAAGAAGGCGGAATTGGTTAAGTCACTCCATGAAAAGGTAAAAGAGCAAATTGAAAACAAAGTAAGTTGGTTGCGTCACAGGCAAACAAAGGTAGAAAGTGCGTGTCATTCGAGCCAGGAGATTGGGTTTGGGTGCACTTTAGGAAGGAGCGGTTTTCGGAGCAAAGGAAGTCCAAGTTGCAATCAAGGGGCGATGGTCCATTTCAAGTTATTGAAAAGATAAACAATAATGAATACAAGTTGGACCTTCCAGGTGAGTATAATGTTTCGGCAACTTTTAATGTATCTGATCTCTCTCTGTTTGATGTCGGTTCAGATTCGAGGACGAATCCTTTTGAAGAGTGAGGGGATGATATGATCTAGGAGTCGAGCCTGACGAAGGCAAGTGCGAGGCGAGATCCGTTGATAGTCGATGGTGGTCCAATGACGCGATCAAGGGCAAAGCAAGTGAAACAAGCTATGGGATTGCTCGTTTAAGAAACCATTGATGGAGCCATGTTCGGGACTCAAAATGGAGCAACTTTCATGTTCGGGTCGAAGGCCGAATCAACTTGGATCAATTTAATATCGAAAGCCGAAGACGGAGGAAAATGATAAGTCTATGCGATCGCATAGGCTTGAGAGGCTTGCGGTCGCATAGGTGCTTACCGAAACTCAAAGGAGCCAACTGAACTGAACCATGCGACCGTATGGAAATACACTATGCGGTTGCATAGACCATTTTTTTGGCGAAATTCCTAATTTTGGCAATTTTTCATATTTTGTTAGTTTTTGATTCTTTTCCATATTTTGGGGATTATGATCGACTTTTGCACAATTTTTACCTAGTTTTTAGGTTTAGTATAAATAGGAGTTTCCATTCAATTGTTAAATTTTTTTTTGACTTTATTGATTTTGAGGTGTATTGTCTTCTCTTCATCGTTCTTTATTGAACAAGTTCGAACTTATCAAGTGTTAACTTGTGACGTTCAAATAACCAGATTTAATTCTTGGATTGCATGATCAATGGGTCTTTCAAGCGTCGTTCTTGTTGGATTTTTTTGTTCAACTTTCTTTTGGGTTAATACTAAACTCTTTGATTAATTTGGCTTTCTTGGGTTCGTCAATCTCGTTGTGGGTATCGTAGTCAACGTTGCTACGTGGTTCGCATCAGTATTACACCCTGTCCTAAGTGTAATAAACTCCACAGGGGTGAATGTTTACTTGGGAAAAACATGTGTTTCCGGTGTGGTAAGCTCGGACACATTGCTATCAACTGCACAGAGCCTCCAAAGAGGAAGGATGATGATCAAGATAAGAATAAGAAAGCAAAGGCTCAAGTTTTTGCACTGAATCAGCATGAGGCAGAGCAGGATCCGAATGTGATAACATGTATTTTATTATTAATATTTTCAACATACATGCTTATGTTCTTTTACCTAGGACCATANGAGCAGGATCCGAATGTGATAACATGTATTTTATTATTAATATTTTCAACATACATGCTTATGTTCTTTTACCTAGGACCATACATTGTTTTATCTGTGTCATTTGGTTGCTAGTCTAACGTTATAATTACAAAAACAGGTATTCTGTTATTATCTGATGTATCTGCTTACGTACTTTTTGATTCTGGAGCTACCAATTCTTTTATCTCTGCATCATTCGCGGCTAGGTCAAACTTTGCATGTATAAAAATGAATTGTGAATTAGAGGTTAGCATTCCTTTAGGAAGAACTCTTTGTACAAATCAGATGACTAAGGCTATGAAGTTAGAGATTGATGGGAAAATAATACAAGCAGACTTATACCTTTTGGAGATAAAAGATTTCGATGTTATCTTGGGCATGGATTGGTTGGGACTTAATCACGCGACCATTCGATGTCACGAGAAAGAAGTATTGTTTCATAGACCGGGAAAGGAAGAATTCTGTTTCTTTGGAGCAAAGTACAAGTCTTTGCCTCATCTTGTATCGGCTATTCAAGCGGAAAAGATGTTGAAAAAGGAGTCATGTCAAGGATTTATAGTTAATATCGCTAGTCCCCAACATCCCGAAACGACTATTAACTATATTAACATTATGCGAGATTTTGCAGACGTATTTCCAGAAGATTTACCAGGCATTCCACACGATAGGCAAGTGAAATTTACAATTGATTTGATTCCTAGAGCAGCACCAGTATCCAAGGCCCCGTATCGAATGGCACCGAAAGAACTTCAAGAATCGAAGTTGGAATTAGAGGAGTTGTTGGAGAAAGGTTTCATTCGACCAAGTGTATCTCCTTGGGGAGCTCCTGTTCTTTTTGTGAAGAAGAACGATAGAAGTATGAGGATGTGCATTGACTACAGGGAATTAAACCATTTCACCATAAAAAAAAAGTACCCGTTGCCAAGAATAGAAGATTTGTTTGACCAGTTAAGGGGTGCTACAGTGTTTTCAAAGATAGACTTGAGGTCAGAGTATCATCAATTAAAAATCAAGGCAAGCGATATGCCAAAAACTGCTTTTAGGACTCGTTATGGACACTATGAATTCACTATCATGCCTTTTGGTTTGACCAATGCTCCAGTTGTATTTATGGATTTCATGAACAGAGTGTTTCATCAATACTTAGACCAATTCGTCTTAGTATTTATTGACGACATACTCGTATACTCCAAAGACAAGAAACGGCATGAAGAACAACTTCGAGTAGTACTTGAAACCTTGAGGAATGAGAAATTATATACCAAATTCAAGAAGTGCGAATTTTAGCTTGATTGTGTAGGTTTCCTTGGTCATGTGGTCACCACCCAAGGAATCGAAGTAGATCCTGCAAAAGTAGAAGTAGTAACAAATTGGCCAAGGCCGAGCAGTGTGGGTGAAGTCCGCAGTTTCTTGGGATTGGCTGGTTATTATAGAAGATTCATTGAAGGCTTCTCAAAAATAGCAGGGCCGATGACGCAGTTGACGAGAAAGTGTGTAAAGTTTTAGTGGACAGAAATATGTGAGAAATGTTTTCAAGAACTCAAACAGAGACTAGTTTCAGCTCCTGTATTGATGATACCAGATGGCTCTGATGGATTTGTGATTTACAACGATGCCTCCAAACAGGGTTTAGGCTATGTACTGATGCAGCATGGAAAAGTGGTTGCTTACGCCTCGAGACTGTTGAAGCAGTATGAACAAAACTATCCAACACACGACTTGGAGCTTGCAGCAGTAGTTCACGCCTTAAAGATATGGCATCATTATCTCTATGGAAGGAAGTGTGAAATTTATACAAACCACAAGAGCCTCAAATATTTTCTCACACAGAAAGAGCTGAATATGAGGCAGAGGAGATGGTTGGAGTTAGTGAAAGATTATGATTGCACAATTCATTACCATCCGGGTAAGGCTAATGTAGTCGTAGATGCCTTAAGCAGAAAGACGGGATCGCAGTTAGCAGTTTTACCTACGGTGTAAGAACACTTGATAAGGGACTTTGAAAAACTAAGATTGGAAGTCATCACACCGCCAACTCAGACTACAGTAAGAATAAGAGCATTTATGATTCAACCCACTCTTCGAGATTGAATTAAAGAAGCACAGGATAAGGATCCATTTTTACAGAAGATTAAAGCTGAGATTGGTACAAACAAGCGTATAGGATTTGAAGTATCTGCAGATAAAGTATTGACTTTTAAAGGAAGGTTGTGTGTACCTAAAGATGAAAGTATAAGAAATGAAATATTGGAAGAGGCTCACTCTACCCCGTATTCGGCACATCCAGGTGGTACAAAAATATCTTGAGATCTCCGAGATACATTTTGGTGGAAAAACATGAAGAGAGAAATTGGTCTATTCGTTGAAAAATGTATTATCTGTCAACAGGTCAAGGCAGAACATCAAAGGCCATCAGGGTTACTGAAACCATTGGATATTCTAGAATGGAAGTGGGAACACATAACGATGGACTTTGTTGTAGGCCTCCCGAGGTCAGCAAAAAGTCACAATGCTATCTGGGTAGTGGTCGATCGTCTAACAAAGTCAGCCTATTTTCTACCCATCAAAGTAAACTTCAACATGGAACGCTCACACAGTTATACATCAAAGAGATAGTCAGATTGCATGAAGTTCCAGTCACCATTGTTTTAGATAGAGACCCGAGGTTCACATCTAAATTTTGAAAAAGTTTGCAAACAGCCATGGGGACGAAACTGAAGTTTAGCACTGCTTATCATCCTCAGACGGATGGACAATCAGATAGAACCATTCAAACTCTAGAAGATATGTTAAGAGCATGTGTTCTAGATCTTGGAGGAAGTTGGGAAATACACCTGCCTTTAATGGAGTTTGTTTACAAGAATAGTTTTCAGGCCACTATAGGTATGGCCCCATATGAAGCTCTTTATGTTAGAAAGTGCAGATCTCCTATCCATTGGGACGAGGTCGGGAGAACAGAATTCTGGGTCCTGAAATCATTGAATGAACAGTTGAAACAGTTGATAAAATTAGAACAAGAATAAAGGCAGCACAAGACCATCAGAAAAGTTATGCTAACAGTAGAAGAAAGGATTTAGAATTTCAAGTGGATGACAAAGTTTTTCTAAAGGTAGCACCAATGAAGAGTGTATTAAGATTTGGCAGGAAGGGAAAGTTGAGACCACGATTTACTGGACCTTTTGAGATTCTTGAAAAGATTGGTATTGTGGCTTACCGACTTGCCTTACCACCTGAACTTGCAGCAATGCATAACGGGTTCTATGTTTCGATGCTTAGAAAATATGTTCATGATCCCAATCATTTGGTAAATTATCAAACTTTGGAGGTACAAAAAGATCTATCATATGAAGAAATTCCAACGATGATTCTAGAAAGAAAAGTAGACCAACTCAAAAATAGAGAAGTTTCTCTGGTCAAAGTGCAATGGCGAAATCATGGACGAGAAGAGTCAACATGGGAGAAGGAAGAAGAGCTTAGAACCAAGTATCCAGAGCTCTTCGATTAGCCAAGGTAAATTTTTGAGAACAAAAATATTTTAAGGAGAGGAGATTGTAATGTCCCAAAATTTCATAGATTAGAATTTGATTTTTTGTATACTATATTTTAATGTTTTGAAAGTTTGGGGACTAAAGTATATATAAAGTAAATTTTGATTTTATTTGGCTTAAAATGTAGATACTATTGGAGCAATAATAAGTATATGAATATTGGGCTCGTTGGATAGGTCGTAATTAATCATGCTTGTTAGGCTCGAGAAAAAGTTAATTTGGATTAGTGGAACCCAAATTATCGAGGTCGACAGATATAGCTTTACAATTATAGTTTAATTGATTATTTAATGAATTTAATTTCTCTCAAGTCACGTGAAAGGGAGGAAGAATCTTGGGTAGGTTAGGATTGAATATTTTAAATAATAATAAATATACATAAGAAAAGAGAGAGAGAGAGAGAGAGATACTTTATTGATTCTAGTTTCAATTTGTTGGCCACGTGTATGGTAATAAATTGATTGTTGGGAGGTATGGTTAGTTGATAAGATTTGGTCTAGTATTTTGATTACACATACGGTTTTCTCAACTTTATCCCATTTACCCACTATCTCCATACGTTTCCACCATCCTATAATTCTACTTGCACCAAAACTCATCACACACACAGCCAAGAAAATTAGAAGATTTGAAACGTAATTTTTGGATTTCATCTTTCAAGAATTTATTCAACCTTACAAGGTAGGATATTGAGGTGCAGTGTTTTTTAATTTCCATTTAAATATATATTTTTTTCATGCGGATGAATTTTATATTCATGAAAGTTAAAGTTATGATATGATATGTTATGATGTGAATGATATGGTCATTTCGATACAACAATATGATATGATATGAGCTCTTACTGGATTTAAAGATATGAGACGGTATGATTTTCTGATGCATGTTTTAAAATTTTTATACGGGATCGCACCATAAATTTTTATATCCTACTGAGTATTTCCATGTACTCACCCTTTTTCTTACACCTTATAGGTTAGATCGGGTCGTGTCAAAGCGTAGTGATTCAATTGAGTGGTTGTACCTCGTCTTGCTGGACAAAAAATCTAAAATTTTGGCACGTAACTTTATTTTTTATGTTTATTGCAATAGACATTTATTTATAACTGAATTCTCGTACGTGTTTATTTGCACATGAATATATGTAGATCTCACCCTAATTAAAGTTTGCATTGAATGTTATTTTTTCTACCAATTGCACTGCTTAAAAGTATTTAGATATGCCTTTATTATCTAGTCCTTGTCAAATACTATTTTTATGTACTTTACTATGAAATTTTCCCATAATTTATGACACATGGTCAAAACAGTTGTCACATCACTTTCCATATGTTTGTGGGTGCCCAACACGTAAAAATTGGAGGTTTAACCATTGGGGGTTAACTAGCATTCCCATGCATGTCAAATTTCTGAAACCACAATAATAATATTAAATTGGTGAAGTTGATGCCTTATTTTTATTCACTGCAAAGGAATAAATACAATATGCCTCATTATCATTATTTTTATTTGGGGAAGAATTAAAAATATGGCTAGTTAATATTTTGTGCATACTATTTCTATTTTATCTATAGAGATTTTGATAACAGTAAGTAGTTGATTATATTAAGAGAAAACATTTTAACCGGTATGAAATTTACAAATTTAGTTGTCAGCAATCCTACTTTATTTGATTCTTAAGGATGTGCCACTTAGAAATTTAAAATTACGAGCCATAAGTGGTTTAAAATAACATTGACTATTTTATAAATAAATCTTTTGATAGCGCCTCAAATCCTTAATTTTTGGGTCGTTACAATAGGTATATCTAATGCTAATCCTACTGAACTCACTTATCTTTCAAAATTTAATAAAAATTGTTGTATGTACTTCATATCACTGATACTTAATTTTTTTAATTCTTCTATGACTCTATTATGTTCAAGTATTGTTTTTATTGGGGTCAGATCCTATAATTACCTCTCTAGTAAAGTTTGTAGGATTGTTTTCTCCAACCATTCTTAATCTAATTTCTACTAGTTTTAATCTTTTAGTTGTACCATATATGTCTAATGCTATTTTTCCTAAATAAGTTTCTAAATAAGTCCATATTTCTTCTATATTAATTCTTACAGGTACACTATTATATGTTCTTATTACAGAATTTTTCCATTTAGTTATAGCACTAGGTCTGTCTTGAGGTTTACAATTATTTAATTATATGATTAGTCCTCTATCTCTTGCTAATGGTAAATTGCATCCTTTTTCTAATTGTCTTTTTCCCAAACTTTTATATTTTTGTCTTCCCATTCATAATCTCTTGCGGGGGGAAAGGGTACTTTCCTCCTATGTCATATTCTATATTCATGGGGTCTCTTCTTTTTTCGAATTCTTGGTCGGTTTCTAATTTAGTTCTTTTTTTTTTTTTTTTTTACATAATATTATCTTCTAGCACCAATATCGATCTTTCTAAAAGGTTTCCTAGGTTCCAATCTAATCATGCATTTGTTTCTTAAGAGAATTTTTTCGCTGAGATAGCTTATATGCCTTCTTATCCTAACAAGTAATTATTTGATTTTTTTCTAATTTATAATTGGTAGCACTATTTTCACTAAATCTTCCTATAAATCATGTACAAATTAACAAATTGTCTTCATCTCTTTTCATTTGATATCCTTTACTTTTTATTCCTATTTAATGTCTTTATAAAAACTTTTTGTTTTAACTATATAATTTGGTGTAAAATGTACTATTCCATCTTTATTATTCATGTTTAGTGCTATGCCTACTAATAGTCCTTGTTCTATGCTTGTGAATTTGCTATCATACAAATATATTAATACTTTGGCTTTTAAATTTTCTCTCTACAGTCATTTTACTCCTATTATTATCCTAAATAAGTTTGTTGAAGATTTTTGTTAACACTTTCTTTATAAGATTTTTCTAATAAATCTAGGGATATAAATTGATCTTCATGTTGTTACCCATTTTGTAAACATAAATTATACCTTAAGTGTACAATATCAAGTTTTTTGTAATATATGAGGAATTTAGAGTGTCGAGCCCACAAGGATTGATATTTTATTCCTACTAAGTACTATAATTATTTTAGGTTTTAGTTTATCTAGAAAATCAAATTTAGAATCAATATTTGTATATTAATCTAGGGAATGAGTTTGGCACACTATCAACAATGTTTTTCAACTTTTATAGTTGCTTCTATCAATTTGTCCTAAGTCTAGAGGCAAGAACCCTAGATTAATTCTATTTCATATCTCGAGTGTCGAATAGAACTTATCTATATATTTTAATTGCAATATCTCTATTCCGAATTAAAAATATAGAAATTATCAAGTACGTGGTTCTTAAATGGGGTAAGCCTCAAAGATTTCATATTTTTCTCTCGAAACCTACAAAATTTAGGTTATGTTATTCTTAGATCATGCCTAAATCTCCCTCTTTGAAGTACCAAAATTTAAAGCATCAAATCATTCAACTATTGATCAGGTAATTGAAAGCAATACTAAAAAAATAAACACAATTATACTAAAAAGAAATAACTATATTAGAATCCACACATATCTCAAATTAGGTTACATCAAACCGTAGATTTAGAATTTAATTAACGAGTAAGAGAACAGACAAAATCCAATCTAAAAGAAAGAACATAGAAACTTTAATTAACTATGTTTGCTCAAGGACAACTAAATTGTGTATTTGTGTTGTCCTTGAGCAAACATAGAACAACACACCAATATAGCTAACAAAGACACAAATAAAACACACTACCAAAAGACACAAATACACAATTTCGTTGGATAACTCATTTTTATGGCTCAGCATTGAAGATATGATATTAGATTCATGAACTATTTCAAAGTTATAGTGTAAAAGTCAAATTCTTACCTTTCCAATGCAAAAAAAGTGTGTGTTTGTGTGTGAAGAATCAAATACAGCATTGTACAATCATAAGTTGATTCAATTTTCGACCTTAAAAGTCAATGATTTCCTTTTTTACCCGTGGGATTCATATACCCTAAACTTAGTTTCTTTTAATTCTGATATTGTTCTTCAGTTAACTATTCCTCACCCTCTTCAGTTTGTTTAAGTCTTTAGTAATTGCATTTCAACATATCAACAAATCAGGATTCTCCTTATTTTTGACTAGTTCAACCTTCCAGAATCAACTAAGTTACCAACCCCTTATCATAGGCCTAATTTTCTAAAACCAATGTTTGGGGCTTAATTAAGGCATTTTGTGCGTCTCCTGTTGCACCTGCTTTTTTCAAATAGATATATGTATTCTTTGATCAACTTTATATACGAATGTGTCTCTATTAAGCTTTCTAAATAACCTATATAACAAGCTTTAGGTCGTTGACTCTCAAGTCAAATGCTTTAGGTATCAGGTTTTAAGCCCCGCAGGGTTAATTACTCGACTCATAAAGGTTACAAAGAGATGTTTCAACTTGGGTTTATTATATTTGTCCTTATAGGGATCTTTTAAGGCAGCTTCACAACAAGCTAGCTTTGTCCCTTTTATGCATTAATTAGCACAATAAACTTTATTAAACACTTATTCTTGAAAATCGGCCCCTAACTTAGGTTTTCACCCAATCTTCATCATATAGGTCTCAGACAGTTCACACAAAATTTAGCATAAATGGAATCCAAATCTACATCTCCAAACAATCCTGAAGTCCGTTAATGGATGTGAATTTTAATTTTGTGGTCATTTGGATTCAGCTTCTAGGGTCACTAATTCAACTTATATCATTTGTGAATCAACTTATTCTTGTCCAACGTTATACTCAATTCATGTGCATTTATGTCACAAATTTCTGCAAGGGTAAATAAGACTTCAACTCAAGTACATAACTTATTCATAATTCACAACTAATTTAAGTTTCCAAATATATGAATCATTGCCAACAATGATATTCAACACACACAAGTACGCATACTTTTTTACCTGCAAACACACAAGTCACACTAAAAAAGAATAAAACACACATAAGAGCAATTAAATCGTTAGATGACAACTAAGTTAAACTATTACACCCTAAACTTAAAAAACGCATTGTTCTCAATATGAAAATGAAATAGAGGAGGGAAAAATACCTCAGTGAAGACATTAGATGTATTCATCGCCATTTGGGAGAGTTGGAGAGTGGGAGTGAGATGAGAATAGCGATGGTGGAGAGAATGTAAGTTCGGGTGTGTGTAGAGGCCATGACCATAATATAAGAATTCTGATAATGAAATTGGTCGTAGATGGAGGTTTACAGTCGACCCATTTGTACCTACATTCCTTCCTACGCTCGAGTTACTCCATCCTGCCATTGGGTCTTGTGCAAGTCCATTACCTTAAGCTTCCTAAGTTTGTCCTCTATAACATCACCACCTCGTGGAGGTGGGAGGAAACAGAGCCGGTTGAGATGACTGAGAGGAGCTAGGCCTATCCCGATGCCCCATGGGCTTATCCCGAAAGTCTCGCAAAGTGCTAGCTTAGAATGTAACACTTCATCAAATTCCCACGTCGTAACACCTCATTGTATACAAAAATCATGAATTAAGGAGGGGTGTCCCAAACTTCTTGCGGCTAACCTGCCAGGATGCTTAAGATACTGTTCTGAATGACCTTATCAATGTTAATAGAGCCCATTCCTTTGTGATCTCACTGATGTTACTGCTTAAGAATTGTTTGGCTAATATAAAGTGATGCGAAGTTTATAATTAATTGTCAAGCCTAAGGTAGGAAAGTTAATCACATCATTGATAGAGTGCTTCCATTCGGTACCTTTGAAAGTTAGTGTACGAAGTAATGGAGTAGGGTTAACCCCCTCTTCATGTAACCTATAGTAGTATTCAACAGGTATATCTTGGTTACAGTAAAAGTTGTTGATAGAAACACTATCAACCTGGATCTAATGACCCCGAACAAATACTTTGAAGTCCTTGTGTTCCTTGGCATTTGCTTAAAACTACTTCACCAAAGAAATGGAGGATGCTCCTAGTTGCATAGAAAATTTTTCCCACCCCAAACTTTGTATTTTATTTGGCAATAGTTTATTGAAACCTCTCTGGATTGGATTTTCGGTATATCACCAATTGTTCATATCTTTCATTTGTCTCGTGGCTTACAAATCGTCGCCTATCATATGTAGTAGCAGACAAGAATAATGTGATCTTCCTAGGAGGCATGTTGTATTTGTCCAACTCAATTGCACAATATTATTAAAAGGTACACAAAATTCAACCAACCAATTCAAACTTAAAATAACTACCTCCATAAAGGAGGATTCCATAATTATATGCAGGGCCGGTCCTGGGCCGAGGCGAATGAGGCCTGCGCCTCAGGCCCAGGACCATAGGGGGCCTATTTTGGTCCAATAAATTTTTTTTTTTCTGAACAAGACTAGGCAGCCCAAACTAATTATTCAGCAAGCCCACAATTCATTTACCCTTCAAATATATTTACCCAACCCAATTCACATATCCAATATCCAATCCAATTGACAAAAAATTCCCAAAATCTGAAATTGAATCAAAAATTCCCAAAATAAAAACTCCCCAAAATCTGCTCGGCGCCTCGACGTGCTCATCAGTCCACAGTCGTCGCCACTGACCTCAGCGTCGTCTTCTTCAGGTCAGTGGCCACTCACCTCCGCCCTTCTGCCCGTCTGCTGTGCCTGTTCCTCGCCAGTCGCCTCCAACCACCGATTCCCAAAATCTTTGAGAAGTCGTTCGAAGTCTAGTCTAGTCTAGTCTGCAGCTCTTCCTCAGCTCTTCTGCTCTTGAGTTGCCTCTTCAGTGACTCAGTCTTCGTTCAATTGTTCTTCAGTAAGGGGGCATGAAGATGAATACAAAGCGAAATTGCAGAGAACCAACGCCTTTTTCCAATGCTTCAAATTTATCAAATCCAGGTATATCTTAATCTAATTTTAATTCTTATTTTGGGTTTAATATTTTCAAATCTGTCAAATAACTTGTATTTTTCGAATATTAACACTTGTTCAGCGATTTTATTTTTTTTAATCTCCAACTCTATTATATAAATCGACTCGAATATTAAATTTGATGAATTTATCTTATTGCCATCGCATCCAACTCGTTTAGAAATAACAGTAGGAAATCAAATTGATTTTATTCCTGAGATTCGAGTGTGGGTGGAAGTCATTGAGTTATTATGAATTAAAATTGCATTTCATATAAATTTTTGTTTGCGAATTAATTTTTTTTTTAATTTCTTTTTCAGGTGTCTGTTTGCGAATTGAATAATAAAACTTTAAGCAATCATTGAGTAACCAATTTACAGATTCCTCTAATTTTTATTTTGCAGATTTATGTGTTTCTTAAGTTTGAATGTTTTGGAGCCGAACATTCTGATTGTTTTCTTCTTCCGGCCAGGAAAACACCATCAATGGAATCAATAGATTCTTCTGGAGAGGAGGAAGAGTAAGGTTTCCTTATATAACCTTGCACATGGGTGTGTTTCTACATGCTTGCCTATTAAAATCATTTCAATTTTTATATGTTACACATTTTTCCTGAGCACAGTGGAGATCTAGTTTACATGATAATATTTGTCTTTTCTCTTTCAGAATTATCTTGCTTCGTGAGAAGAAAGTTTGTTTGTTAATACAATTATTTACTTTGATATTGAGATTGGTAGAAAGACAAAAAAAATAAAAAATAAAATGCTGACTCCTCAATTTTAAGATTAATTTGAGACAAACCCAACTCATTTGAGATTAAGATTACTTTGGGGTTTACTGATGGACATGTCAATTGGAAGAATTTTAGGAATTTTAGATCTTGTAGTGGTGCACTTTGAAGGTGTTGGACATAATTTACATGTGCCGTATTGAAACCACGGCACAAACTTAAGTATACACAAAGAACAAAAAATGGTTAATTATAGCAATCATCTGGAAAAGTGTCATTCTCCAATGTTTTTGCAGTATGATTTAGCCTTTATTATGCTGCTAACTGAACTGATTTTGATGTCTCTTAATGAGATATCAGTGCTTGAATTGATACTAGAAATGTAGAACCTTAGTTGTGTGAGTCTTCTAGAATGATGTATTGAGATCGAAAGATTTTGAGCTCCCATGTATTCACGTCTGTCCACTTCAAGAATGGATTTAGCCAGGTCCTCCTCGTGGTCGAAAATTATATTATGCAAATGCAAAGAAGAATGGAGTGGGAGAGAAATGTAGAGACGTTTTAGGGATTTATTTAATGTTTGCTATTAAATTTATCTTCACATACAATTTAAATTTATCTTTAACAATTAATTGGTTGTTGTGATTGATGTTAAATTTTGATTTCAAGATTATGAGTTGTGATGGTGGAATTCTCAAAGTGCCGCATTGTGTCATTTCATAATTTTTGCTCAAGTCCTATTTCTCAGGTGAGTGATAGCTTGCCCTTGCTTATTTATAAACTATTAAACTTATATTAAACTTATATGGTTAAGGCCTTGTCGGCTTATTTGATTGCATTGTAGCATTGCACCCTTGTCGGGTTATATATTGACTTTTGTTAGATTTAATCGAATGATCAATTGCATAGGTGCACGTAGTCATATACCATGGTGTCTCCTAAATATGATTCTAGAGCCAAAAAAAAATATATATTTTTTTTTCGGGGAGGGGGGCCTAATTTATGAAGTTCGCCTCAGGGCCTCGAAAGCACAGGACCGGCACTGCATTCATGCACATGCACTAAGCAAGTTCTAATACCATCAACAAACACTAAAGCATCTATGATCCACACCCTAAAAATCATCAA
>NC_036256.1:3535865-3538963 GCF_002742605.1 Olea europaea var. sylvestris | reverse complement strand
TTTTTTTTTTTTTTACCTGCAACCTCCAATGTAGTCCTTCATCATATCAACTCTAAGCTTGATGCTCCAACAATTAAGAATGTACCTATAAAAAAAAAAACAATGTTACTAAAATAGCTAAAATATGGAAAATTCCTTTCCAATGAATTAAAATTAAGGGAAAGAACTTGGGTTGCCTCCCAAGAAGTGTTTTTTTAACGTCATTAGCTAGTCATTTGTAGATCTATGTTGATTCTCTAAGCTCAATCTCTTCCATATTTCGATCTTCTTCATCGTAATAGTGTTTGAGGCGTTGTCGGTTTGCGTGAAATATGGATCCATCTTTGCTCACCAATTCGCTAAACCATATGGAAACACTTTCCCGACCATGAATGGTCCCGACCAACATGATCCAAGCTTGCCTGGTAAAAGTTTCAAGTGAGAGTTGAATAGAAAAACTCGTTCTCTTGGCTTGAATTCTATCCTTAGGATCTTCTTGTCGTGCCACAGCTTTGTTCACTTCTTACATATCTTTGCATTCTCATATGCTTCGTTCTTCATCTAGTTTGTCGAGTAGAAAAAAACGTTGTGGACCTGTTAATTTCATATCTAGGTTCAACTTCTTCACAATCCAATAGGCTCAATGCTCCAATTTAGCAAGTAGGTAACATGCTTTCCTTAATACCAAGCGATAAGGTAACATTCCAATTGGCATTTTAAAGGCTATCCGATATGCCCATAATGCTTCATCAAGTTATGGGCCCAATCCCTAAGGTTGGTGTTTATTGTCTTTTCCAATATTTGTCTAATCTCCCCGTTAGAGATCTCTCCTTGCCCATAAGATTGGGGATGATCACCAAGTGCTAACTTGTTCCTGAAATTATATTTAGCCAAAAGAGAAATGAAAAGTTTGTTATAGAAATACGTACCTTCATCGCTTACTATTGCCCTAGGCGTGCTAAACCAGGAGAAGATGTTTTTCTATAGAAACTTCAGAACTACCTTTGCATCATTTGTTGGTATAACAATGGCCTCAACCCATTTGGAGACATAGTTTACAGCAAGAAAGATATATACCTGGCCAAAGGACGGTGAGTAAGGACCCATGAAATCTATACCCCACACATCAAATAATTCCACGTCGAGCATATTAGTCAATGGAAGCTCATGGTGCCTTGAAATATTTCTAGTGCGTTGAATACAAAGATCTTTTTGAAAATATTGTTTGCATGTTCTTCATTTTCATGTTCTTTGAAATATTGTTTTTGTGTCTTTGCTCCATTATTGTTCTGAATATCTTTCCATACATATCTAACGAGAAAAATAATGAAATAAACACTAATAATAAAATTTATTACAATAACAGAGCAAAGATGAAAATGCAATATTCCAAAGACAATTACTAAAGAAGGACTCTGAAAGAAATGATAAACATTATTAAAGGACAATTATTGATAGAAGAAACTAGAAAAGAAGAACTTTTAAACAAAACTTTCAAAAAGATATTTGTATTCAAGCCAAACAGTTGTAAAGTAATAATTTGAGTTTTAATTGTAAATCACACACCAATAAAGATGCACAATTTTGATTACTTTTTTCTAATCGATAGATGTTATGTGCAGTGTCTATAAATACCAATATGACACTCGATGAACAACACACCAAAAAAATAGAACACAATATACAACACTTGTACTAAAAAAATTCAATCAATCATTGTAAATTTGAAGACTTCAAATTAAGGTAAGTTCTTAAATGCATCTTTCTTGTTTTATAATTCTTTTTACTTTATTTTACTTTCAGATAAGGCCTAAAAGAGGAATCACCAAGTAAGCAATTAATTTGTTTGAAAGAAAAATAATTTTCCGCTTAATAATTTTATTTCCAAAAATTTTCCTGACGCTCTTAATCTCTTTATTTTGGATTCCATGGCCAAAAGATAAAGTAATTCTCTGAGTTAAGTTGGTTGTGTTGTATCCCAATTTAGGGAGTTTGTTTGAATCTTTTTAAATATGATGAATATCTTTTGGTTATAATCTTAAGCCATTTTAGAGATCAAGAAAAATACTAAGGGAAAAAAATTGAAGAAATTAATTTGCTAAACGATAAAGTACTTTAAGGCCATTACAAAAATTTTGTTTTAAATTCTAATATTTTATGCTATTAGATAAATATACTTCATCATCTACTTTACTTTGTTGTTCATTAGAAAGTTTTTATGAATTTATTAATATTTGCTTAGAAAATCGAGAAATTGATAGATTAATTATTATATGTAGTCATAAATTATTCACAATAGAAGGAAATAGAAGTGACTCCTCTTTACATATCAAGTTAGAAATCACTTAACATTCTATATCTCAATGTCTGAGCTTTTAGATACAAGATTATGAAGATTATAAGAAAAGATAGAAAGAATTAAAAATTGCAAGCGAAGGTAAAAGTAATAGCAATGTAATAAAAGGAAAGACAAACATTTTCTCTTAGATAAGTTTTTCTTAATCACCCTCAAATTTGGTTAAATACATATAAAAAGATAATTACAAGGACAAATAAGAGTTTTGCACAAAACAGAAGATATTTTGATCACTTTCTCAAAAAGTGATCCATTTTCTTTTTACGGGCATCTATGCAAAATCCCCTTTTAGTATTAGATTTTAAAACAATTTAATTCAGAGTAGAGTTTTTGAAAAGAATAAAGGTGTATCTGTTATTTAATAAATTTTAAGTTTATAATTTCTTGAATATTTTTACTCAATTGATATTTTATTAATAAATAATTATTAAAATATAACTTAATTCAAATAAATTAAATATTTACTTATTATAAAAAATTAAATAATTAAAATTCTAAGTTATAAGTAATTTTCATAGTCTCTCTCTAATTTAGATAAAAAAAAATTTATTTTTAGTAGATTTTGATAAAAATTGATGAAATATGTGGTTGAAAAATTATGTAATCCATGAAATGTGTAATTAAAATTAATTATTGATTTTGACTTAAAAGAGGGTAAAAGACAAGGTAGGCACATGTCCAAACAAAATTGGATACTTTTGAAAATTAAAGAAAAAGTAGCCAACTACTTTTTATCAAATCAATCTGTTTCTAAATTCATTTT
>NC_036256.1:3526183-3529565 GCF_002742605.1 Olea europaea var. sylvestris | reverse complement strand
TTTTTTTTTTAAATATTGAGAGAAGCATGCCAATTTCCCTACTAAAAAATCAAGGCTTTTTTCCATGCTCAATCAATGCAAGACTCCAGAAAAGTTGACAATTATCCTCAAAAATTTACTAATTTAGCTAAAGCCTCTTCAAAGAAAACAAAATTAGACTCTTCTCAATCAGTCTTAAAATAGACTATGCCCAAAGTAGTGAAGACAATTGCGATGTCATAGATATGGATGAATTTATTGCTCAAGAAACTCAGAAAAAATTCAAAATGACTATATGAATCCAAATATTTAGATAAATATCGAAGACACAGGGTTCAAAGCTCAATGAATATCCTCTTTCAATTATGCTTACCGCCTTAAAATTTGATCTTATCGGCTTTACCATCAATGAAAAGCAAAATTATTGTATGAAACAGGGGTATGTGAAATTATTGTCCTTCAAACAGATTCAAAGATGACAAGACAAGACACTTCATGTGAAATTAGTGTCCTTCAATGGTTAAAATAATTGTACTTTCTCACTCTTCAATAGACCCCTCAGCGTTACTCAGATTCCTTCAAAATAATTCAAGAGATTTGAAGTCCATGAATCTAGTACAAATGTAGAACAAGGTTCAAGATTCTATGCAAGAGTTTTTTAGTGGGAGAAAAGATTTCTTCAAGAAAGCCTACATTTCCTTGTAATCTAATTTTTCTTTTATCAATATTTTGTAATTCAAAGTTTTCTTCATCATATTTTGTATCAAAAACTTCATCTTCAATAATATTATTCTACAGATTCGGATTAAGTTGTTTGTTGGTATTTTCAAATCTTCTACCCTCTATCTCCTGGGCTTATTTTAATTTCAGAGCCATAAGTGTTTAGAGTGAGATTTTATTGGTTACTGTTTTAGGAACAGTGTCAAAGGAGAAGCAGGTTACTTGGAGCCTGCTGAATAGCGTTGGTCAACGAGTAAAGCTATGTGAACATAGGGCGGTCCCGTTGAAGGTTAAGTTGGATTCAATCTATTCTGTAGCATTGCATCTACTATGGTAATTTATTATAATTTCATTTTATTCAATTATGTCTTTAATTTTGAAACAAAATATGGTAAAGGAAAATTTGAATTGCAAAATATTGATAAAATAAATTGATAAAAGAAAATTTAGATCACAAGGAAATCTAAACTTTTATGAAGAAATTCTTTCTCCCACTAAAAAAACTCTTGCGGAGAGTCTTGAACATCATTTATACTAGATTCAGGACTTCAAATCTCTTGAATTACATTGAAGGAATCTTTGAGTACTGTTGAGAGTTCCATTGAATAGTTAGAAAGTACAATTATTTTAATCTTTTGAAGGACACTACTTTCACGTGAAGTGTTTTGTCTTGTCATCTTTGAATCTTTTAAGGACAATAATTTCATATATTCCTGTTTCATATAATAATTTTGCTTTTGATTGATGGAAAAATCGGTAGGACCAACTTTTGAGGCGGTAAGCATAATTGAAAGAGGATAATACTCCTTGAGCTTTAAACCCTGTGTCTTCAGTATTCATACAAATACATATAGTCATTTTGAATTTTTCTTAGTTTTTTGAGCAATTTCTTGAGCAATAAGTTCATCCATATCTATCCTATAGCAATCGTCTTCATTACTTCAGGAATAGTCTGTTTGTGAACCTATTTGAAAAGAACTTTCTTAAATTAATTTTGATTCATTGAAGTGGATTTCACAAACAATTGCTAATTCCTCTTGTGTTTTGCATTGATCAAACATAGCCGAAAGTCTTGATTTTTCAACAAGAAAATCAGCCTATTTTTCTTGCTCTTTCTTTGATATTTTTGGAACTCCAATACTTCATCGTTCTTGGATCCATAAATTTACTGCCTTGGGATAGCAATTTGTTTAATAAAACTTTGACCACCATTTGATTTTGAATCTCCAAACTATCTTCTTAGCATTGAATTCAGAGACTGGCTTTTGAATGATGTGAAAGTACCAATGAAAAATCCATGAGACTTTAAGATTGAAGGCAAATTGAAACAAAACATTTTCTTGAGGCCTTAAAAATTGTTTTGCCTCAAATTTGAAATGTTCAAACCATTGATGAGTAGGACTGGTTAAAATAGTCTCATCAAGTCCAAAATATTTGAAGCATGTTTGAAAGAATTTTAGAAAGTTTGAAGGACATACTAGATTGAAAAGAATATACCAAGAATGAGAAATTGGTCTAAAATAAAAGATATTGAATCAAGCGTCCTTTTAATCGAAATAATTGAATTGAGATTTTCATCTTTTTTCTACCACTAGCACCATAAAGATGCTAAGTAGTTTTCTCAAAATATTTTGTAGGGATTAATCCTTCTCTAATACAATTTTGATAAGCTCCTGAATCAATTAAGACTCTGGAGGTTAATTTGAATTTTTTATTGACAACAATAGTCATGATACAATACCATTTTTGAAGTTGAATACGGTTAATGACATTAACCTTTTCGTCATCAACTTGAGGAATGGAATGATGGGGAGTATTTTGAGTATCATCTTCTTCGTTTGAAATAAGGAAATCGTGATTAGAGACGTATTCTTTTTCTAAATCTTTTGCTTTTAAAAATACGACTTCTAAACAAACATCTTTCATCTGACGTTAGAGTGTTGAGATTTGAGATTTCATATCATTCATTTATGATCTTAAATTAGAACTAGAAGTTTTTGAAACATTTAAAGATTCAGTTTTAAAACCGATTTAATATATTTTGCATATTAAAGGGCTCAACTAAAGATTTTGATGGCAAAAGATAATAGAACATTTTCTTTAGTTAAGGATCTTCAATTTTCTCAACTATTTCTTGAATAAGTTCTTCTTCTTTTGTAAGAACATTTATAGATTTAAACGTATAAACTTTTTTACCTTGACTTGTAGAGAATGATGAATTTGAATTGGTTTCAACATCAGAGTCTTCTTGATGTTGATAAATTTGTTCAAAATAAGAACATTAAATTTTCCTTGTACATATAATATTTCAAGGGAAAAGTTGGTTAGCCTGAAACCAGTTGAATAGCGTTGGTCAGCCAATGAAGCCGTGTGAGCATGGGGTGATCCTGTGGTAGGATTCAATTTATCCTGTAGCACCGTATCTACTATGGTGTCTCATTATAGCTTCATTTTATGTCTTTAATTTCTAATTGGTTCAGGAGATCAAATGGTAAAACTAATGATTTTTCAAACACTTTTCATGATGAAGAAGAATTAGATCAAGAACATGCATCTGCATTAGATACTTTCAATTCTCATAACTTCAAATCGTTTAAATTGAACAAATACTATATGATTGGACTATTCCAAAGGTAAACATGGGTTCTATCTATGAAATAGAAAAAATTGATTTTCGTCAGGA
>NC_036256.1:3523702-3526083 GCF_002742605.1 Olea europaea var. sylvestris | reverse complement strand
ACAAAAGAAATGTATTGCATTGATTCTTTTTAATGAATTGATTCGACCCCACATCCACACAATAAAATATTTTACAAAAAAAAACTCAAAAATTTTCTCTACTTTTTAACCATATATTCTCTAAAAAATCACTATTCAAAACATTATTTTCGCATAATACTAATCATCAAACAGGGGATAAATTATCGATGTTCTACATTATTTACATTTTTGTTTAAAAAGTTGTTTTGCTTAATTAGAAATTGAATGCTATTACTATTTGTTGATAAGTTGAAGAATTATACAATAGAAATATAAAAAATAAGTTTGAAAAAATTTGCAAACTTGTATTGATTTATCTATAAACTATAATGTAATTATATGAAAGTAGTATGTTATTAGGATTGTTACAAAATTAATGGAACAACAGGGATATATAAGAAGATATAGAGAGTCAAAATTCAAGTGTGTATTTCATTATAACAATGGACCCATATTTATAGAGTTCAAAATAAAAGTTAAAATCTGAAATAAAACAATCTCTTACAGTAATTCAGACTTTTCTAAATATCATGATAAGATTAGATAAGCATCTATAATATTCTATAATTTCATAATACACCATTTGATTATTATTTGGACAATAATCATCTCGTTCAAAATATAGTTTTGAAAAAATTCAGTGAAGAAAGTACCAAACGAAAGAAAAGAGTACAAATAATTATGACAAAATTGAAGTAACAAATGTTGTCTCATTAAAATTTTATCAAGAAAATATAATGAGACAAAACTTGAGAGAAAGAAAATGAGTACCCTTATTCACCTTGATTTCAAAAAATAAAAATTCTTGCATCGAGCCATCCACCTAATGTATTAATGTCTCTAATATTACAATTTTGATGAAGTGTATTTCATGTTATCTTGTTATAGATTTTTAAGCAATGTCATCTTCATCTAAGATATTTATCAATATTTGGTGACTGTAATAATATGATGATTTGAAAAATAGATCTTATTATTCTCTTAGGAGTCTCAAACATAAGTTGTAGCATATAAGAAATATTGATTCGAGGGTAAATGTATTGAACATGCATTACATAAAAAAAATCTCATTAAAACCTTATTAGGAAAATTCTTGTGAGAAAATTCCTAATAAAAAAAAAAGGAGAATGCATAATTTCTTTTGAACATTAAAAAGAAAACTCAATGGGATAAAACCTTAATTAAGGGAAAAAGAGTACAATCGTTTTGTTCCTTAAAATAAAATATCAATTGAATTATGTACTTCAAGTATATTAAAATTTTCAAGGATAATATTTATAATCATGTAGATGAGTTGGTTATAAGAACATTTCAAATTTTATGAATCATCAGGATAACAAGATATTTACTAATAATGCATCCACCACAGGATAGTTTATATAGTAACGCGAGTCTTTAGGAAATTTATTATGTTGCAAGTTGTACATTACATGTTATGCCTTTATTTTTCATTTACTTTTCACATAAGTATATATCATTAGATGTTCAGACTATAAGTCCAGAAACTTCATATTTCTCTAAGAAATTCAATTTATCTAGGATTATATTATTTTGATTGGCTAATAATTTATTGGTTCCGTTGACCTCGAAAATGTTCCAACAGGTGTCGTTCACAAAAATATACATGTGGACTTACTCCTCAATTAACCAATTACAAACTTAGGCGCATGTTTGATTAATGATCAAACATGTTTAAATAAACGGACAAGGTAACAATGTGTAAAAGAATAAAATATAGAAAAATGAATGGGTCCTTTTTAGAGAAAAATATGTAATGCTCTTTTATATATCTAAAAATCCATCCCTCCAAATGTTACAAAAACAACTATTTATAGTGACCATGCCGACGTGGTCGGATCAGATCCACGTGACCTATTAGACCTTGGTTTCACGTTATCATATCTCACATTAATTACATTGACAAACATTTGACAAGGGACAGCCACCCTATATTGATATTGCTGACATTTATTTAATAAGAACATCACATCAATCAATCCTAAAGATACGTCTATCCGACCTTCTTCTGGGCGTTACGGACTTCTGATGTTAAGGGGTTCGGTAGAAAGGAGTAACCCCACCTCGGATGAACAAGGACGGACACCACTTCAGAGAACTTCAGTATTATGACCTCGGCTATTAATGAAAGCACTTCTATAATTCTTTCTTTATCCTTAATCAAATGCCACATGTATGCACATGGGGCCTCCACATGGTCACGTTACATTTGGTTAATAACAATAGTCCCCCAACTCTACGTTAATCATTCATGTGATACATAAACTTTATATTGTATATGGATTTTTTTTAGGTATGGGAAATTTTGATTGCCTGGCAATATAGTCCCCCAAGTCTAATTT